>NC_060273.1:11148455-11267938 GCF_021613505.1 Equus quagga | reverse complement strand
ACCTACACCTACACCTACACCTACACCTACATCTACACCTACATCTACACCTCTACTTACACCTACATCTACACCTACATGTACATCTACACCTATCTCTACACCTACACCTACATCTACACCTATGTCTGCATCTACTCCTCCATCCACGTCCACATCCATATCTGTGTCTATGTCTGTGTCTTTGTCTGAGTGATACCACCTGAGGGAAACTGAAATCTTTCCTTATTGATGAAACCCACTATACCACTGAACTTGGGCCATGAGTTCAAAAATCACTGAATACACTATCCTGCATATCCCAGAGGCCACTAAACTATTGTAATACCTCCTGTAGGATAAACCTCCATCTTTGTCTTCAGTTCTAACAACAACAACAACAACAATAAAGGTAGTATCAGTTGCCAGTTATGGAGTATTTGGTCTGAGCCAGGATCTCTAAGTTCTTCACGTACGTAATTTTGTTCAATCCGCACAACCGCCCTTTGAGCCAGGTTCTGTGATTCCCCTCATTCTGCTGATGCACCATGGCTGAGGGAGGTTCAGCGCTCGCCCAAGGTCACACATTCTAGCTGAGGGCAGAACCAAGACTCAAACCTGTCTGACCTCCATCCGCACATTCCTGACCAGTGCTCTCCACGTTGCACCCATTTCCAATTTTACTTTTTCTCCTCCCCACTTGTATCCCACCCTGGTTCCCTGATCCTGTGGCAACTGCCAGATGGGAAATTCTGCTCTAGCTGGATAATTCCCTTCTCTCCCACTTCCTGCCCCTCACCACCTTTCTGACAACTGAGGGTCCTGAGAACAAGCATCCAAGAAGTCTGCATCCTCTCGGCACATCTTCTCTTCATGCATATGTCTCTGCAGTTTCCTATAGTTCTAAAAGGGGCTCCATTGTGGGCTGTTCTGAGGTGACTTCATGAACCCTGAAAGACTGGGAGTGGTCATATATTCTTGTCCTTGTCACTACCCATTATGCCTGGAGATGTACATGCAGCACCCCCACCCCCATTATGTGGAGAATGACGTAGGAGATGACATAGGTGGAACAAAATCTTGCTTCCTTTGGAATCCATTGCCCAGCATCACCATCCGTCATCATCTTGGTGGTAGTCTCAAATACATAAGGCCATTTTCCTCTGGTAGTCAGGCTCAGAGAGACATCGTCCTCACATTTCTGAGCCTTTAGGTGGGAGAGGAACTGAGTGAAGTGCCTGGGCCATCTTGGGCCTATTTGGCCTCAGATCTATCCCTTGCCTTCTTCTTGTAGACCATGACTTCCAGGCTCCCATATCAGCAGAATGACAGCTGAGTTTGGCCAATGGGAGGCACTGATGGGAGACTGGAAGGCGGGAGGAAGGGATAAGCCAAAGTATTTCTTCCTCTCTTTGTCTCCCGTGGCATCTCTGCAGCAGCTTTGTCTCCTGTATGGCTCTAGATCCTGTGGGATAGCCCCAGCTTTTGTTCTGGGCTCCAGTAACACCCCTCTTCCCTTTGTCCCTTGTCCTAGGGGTTGTAGTAGATTCCTGTTGTTTATTCATCTCTGGCAGGGCCAGGATTATAATAAGAAAAGGGAGGCTGAGTTATACAAGTGTGGGGTCAGATCCTGTCTTTAAGATTTTGATGTTTTCTTCATCATGGATTTTTTTTTTTCTGCATCAGTTCAGACTTTTAAAAGTATTGCATTAAAGTAGGACTTTTTCATTGTCCCATTTAGCATCTTGATCCTTCATCACCCATACAGCTAATTCCCTGTATAAAATCCTGTTTGAAATACTCAAGTGGTTTCTCTCCCCTAGTTAGCCATTGATGTATAGAATGCCTCACACAGATTTCGACTTACACATCTCTATGAGGTACGGATTATTATTATATTCATTTAACATATAAGGAAAGATGCTCAGAAACCTTCATAACCTGCCAAGTATCTCTGAGCTGTGATGGAGCAGAAATAGACCTCAAACTCAGGTCTTTGGGACTACAGAATCCTCACTCATTAAGCTTAACCATTAACCTCTGTGGTTTTGTTACATATATTTTCAAAGGACTCAACTAAGAGCAGAAATCCCTTTTGACAAGGAGGAAACCTTTTGATTGTGGAGAAGTCTCTTAAAAGGGTCTGTATCTGGGCTCTTTCAAACTCGAAATTTATATGCAGAGCAAACAACTATGTCAGGATGGGTGATATTGGGATGAACCTAGGCAGGTTCATCTTCTTCTCTGAGCTGATTTGTCTCAGTAAATCCTCAGAAAATATCACTTGTCTCATTTTCCTTCAATCCTTTTGTCTGAGTTGGAGCTGAGAATGGTTTTTTTTCTTTCTTTGTAAATTCTCTTGATTTCGGTTATGTAACAGGGCCAGACAATTTCCTTTGCTGAACAAAAGTCTCAAATGAATAGATATCGATGGTAATACCAGTAATTAACAGTTTCTCTCAGTGGTGCATGTCTGAAACTGCTTTTATTGATTTATTTTGACTCTGTTCCATATAGGATATTTTTTCAGCTCGCACAAACATATGCTTATTTCCTTTTGGTCCTGACCATTCTGAGCTCTGTTTTTTAAAGATTGTAATTCCTCAGGACAGCTCTGACAGGGCAGCAGATGAAACGGGACTAAGATGCCTTCAACAAATTGTAACCTTGAAGGGTTATCAATGAGTGTGAAGGATGGAGAACCTCTTAGTTTTGGGTTTGATGTTCTGGGTTTCCTTTTGGGTTTGATTGGACTGGAACTTGGAGTTGCGTGGAGTTGTGTGTGGGGAAAGGAAAGGAGGATGTGAGAGGGGTCATCCAGGCAAAAATAGGAGTCAAGGAGGAGAAAATTGGGAGAGACAGAACCAGTTGCCCAGTGTCCCCTGACTCAGGCAGCTCTGCTTCCCTGTGAATCCCAGTTATGCTTTTTTCTTTCCCTCAATCAAGGGAAAAATGCAGAGTGTTAAAAGGGCAATTTGTTTGGATGGTTAGGTATGTCAAAATTATTATTTTTTCCCCAGAATTGAGACCTTTTGTTAAGTTTGTTGTAGAAAACTTAGATGATACCGAAGCAAAGGAGGAAGAGGAGGAGAGGGGAGGAAACTAGTTTTAAATATTTCCAAACATTTTGTGGTCCTACATGCAGACACATTCTACACCCCCACTTCCCTCTCTCTCCCTCTCTCTCTCACACACACAATACATTTGAGATCCCACTGAACATACCTTCAGAACATAATTATACTGAACATACTATTCTGTGACCTGTGTTTCAAATTAGTGATATGTCATGAACCCATTATCATGTCAATAATTATACCTACGTATCATCATTTTTAATGGCTGAATCGTATTCCATTTGATGGGCATACAACACGTTTAACTGATCACCTAGTGTTGGATATTTAGTTTGTTTCTTTTCTTTCTTTGTCTCTTTCACTTTCCCTCCCTCCTTCCCTAACCCTCACTCTACCTTCCCTGTATAACTATTCTAAAATATATACCCTTGATCTTTTTGCGTGAATCTGAAGCATTTGCTTAGAACAAATTCTTAGCTGCAGAGTGTTGGGTCAAAGAGTGTCCCCATTTCTCAGGCTTCTGATGCATTCTCTACTCTGTCCTCTGAGAAGATTGTACTGATGTCTATAGAGAATATGGCGATTCTAACCCCAGAATTACACCATCTAGTAAGGCTTCTCTGAAGGTGGAATGTTTGCACTGAGAAATCTAGGATGGAGATGAGTTAAGGCAAGGGAGAGGGATGGTGATAATGGTGGCGGTGGTCATGGCAAACATTCCCGGCAGAGGAACACACATGTGCAAAGAACACTTGGCAGGAGGGAATAAGGGACCTTCAAAGAGGCAGATTGAGCACAAAGAATAAGGGAGGCTATTTTATTCAGGGTTCTTTAGTTATAGGAATTGGCTCATATGAATAAGGAGGCTGGCAAGTCCCAAGATTGCAGCCAGCAGGCTGGAGACCCAGGAAGAGCCAATGTTTCCGTTTGAGTCCAAGGGTAGGAAAAATCCCCAGCTCAAGGCAGTGAGGCAGGAGGAGTTCACTCTTCCTTGAGAGAGGATCAGACTTTCAGTTCTATTCAGGCCTTTAACTGATTAGATGAGGCCCACCCACACTAGAGAAGGCAGTCTGCTTTAGTCAGTCTATTGATTCAAAAATTAATCTCATCTAAAAACTTCTTCACAGACACACCCAGAATAACATTTGACCAAATGTTTGCACATCTGGTGGCCCAGTCAAATTGACACATAACATTAACTATCACAGGAGAAACAGGAGAGGAGGTTCAAGGAGTGGACAATGGGAGAGGGAATGAGGATGGAAAGAGAATGAGACCATACAGGGCCTTATGGACCACACAAAGGATTTTGGTTTTACTATTAAGAGATATTGGAAGTCACTAAGTAGTTTCAGCAAGGCTGGAGGTGCGGTGGCATAACCACATTCATGGTAACCCTATAAAATGTGTAGGGAGGGCATTGCTTTCCCTTTTCACAGATGAAAAGACTGAGCTAGAACATTTAAGTAGCTGCCCTAGGTCCTCTCTTTTTCCACAGTGCAAATTAAGGTTCTTTTGGCCATACTAAACCACTATTTGTGGGTCAACATATGCATAGAGAACTTTGACAAAGGATTCCCCAAATACACTGATGGGGGCTATAGTACACGCTCTCAGTACTCCACCAACATGCTCTTGTTTCAACTTGGAAGCACCAAGCAGTTAACGTCCCCAGAAGTCACCCAACGGCAGATGGAGAGCTAGTGGATAAATACCACTTCCTGGAAGTCCCGGGTTGTGGAATAATTGTGAGGCATTGTGCTCCACAGCGCTCTCCCAATGGGACTGGAGCTCCCAACGGGACTCTGCTCCAGTTGCCCTGGGCAATTGTCTTTTTGATAACACCATCTGTATTGACTGCCTTCCCATTCCTGTCTTGCTTCCCCACTACCCTGATGGGGTGTTTCCCGAGACCACTTTCCCAAATAAATAACTTACGCTTAAGCCATTGTCTCAGGATCTGCTTCTAGGGTTGCCGAGCCAAAGGCAAAGATGCCCCTTCCATCAGATTCCTGCTTCTGTGCAGTTTTACTGTGATCCCTTGGAGCTTGACAGGCACTTGGGCTCTGTAGCTGGAGGTTTTAGTGATAAGCATGGGGCCAAGACTCTCAACATTCATTCCTTTCTTCCTCTCATGACTACAGAGCTGGTGTCAGGAAGGGACCTCCGTGGGCAGTATGTGTAAATCTTGGCTGCAATGCATTTCTGCTTAAGGCAGGATTTGACAGTGTGTACCCGCCAGCATGCCAGCAACAGTGTTGACACCATACACGAGGCTGAAGGATTAATCATCGGCCCTTGCCAATTCCAGGATAACACTCCTGCCATCTTCTCACCTCTCACACCTCTGCTATCCAATGGGTCCCTGAGGCTGCATCAGTAATTTATATGAGAACCCACAATATCAGGACTCTGGCATGCTTTCCAACAGTCCACCAGATTTTGGCTTTTATCCTCCCTTCTGGGTCAGGGTTGGCACTCTGTTTTCCCAAACTGCAAGTGGCATCAGGTGAAGCATTATCTCCAGGCTGGACACTTGCCATCGTTTTCTAAGGACACCGGTCCTGGGGATGTGAATTAAATGCTCATAATTAGAAGGTGCCTTTCTGCCAGGCTTCTTTAGGGAAAATTTCCTCCTCACTCTATCTGATACTCCCATGGAGATGAGGGGGGAAAATTCATATCTGGCAGCAGGCAGTGGTATCAGAAATAATGGCTTGAGGCACCCGAAAAATGTAATCAATATTTACCTGCTGAGAGGTCCCTTGATGGGAAGGAAATTGACTCTCTTCCCCACTGCATATGTCGCATTTTGATATCCTCCCTCCTTTGTGTCTTTGGCAGAGGGGGAAGTGCATAATCTTGGTTCTTCAACAGGAAAAAACTCTAGGAAACCATTATATGGTCAGTCTGTATAAGATAATCCATTACTGAGGGAGGAGCTGCTTAAAATATTCAAGCAGTTCCCCTGGTTCTCTGCCTGGTTTCTGTTTCTTTGTGCCCAAACTGTTGCAGTCGGGGATATAAATTTCCTTTCTCTCCTTCACCCCTTGCCTAGAACAAATAATAATTGATGACAGTTGTTTCATTTTCTGTGTCACCTCCTAAGAGAAGTCTCCTGGAGAAAAAAAAAACTGATGTGGGTTGATAATGTTTCTTTGGGCTGTTTTATCATGGATCTGGAGGTGTGAGTACAGACTATCTCTATAAGACTCCAATGCATATCATCTAGATGATTTTTTCCCCAGCAGAAGTGTACTGGTCTGAGTTTCTGGTTGCAAACAAAACAACAGAACGGATGCTAGTGAAATTAAATAGAAAAGGATCTATGGTTTGGAAAATAAGTAGGAAGTAAGGGAGGCAAAACCTGGCCAGGACTTGTCCTCAGGACCAGCCAGCCTGGAGTGTCCCTGCTGGTGTGGTCGCCCCTGGAGACTTGCCATTCCGCAACTGCTCTATAAACCAGCCTCAGACACATGAGTGTCTCTGAAGATTGCTGTCTTTGCACTCTCTGTTCATATTCCAAGTCCTGGAGAGAGGCATCTCCCGGCTGAGCTTCAGTCACAGCTAGCTACCTAGCTTCCAGGTGTCAGGGACAAGACCCTATCCCTTCTGCCTCTGTAGAGGAGTCTTTGAAAGTCCAGCCTTTTCCATTACTCACCCATTCTCTTCCCTCCAGGCACTCCCTGTCTTTCTTCCCTCTTAATTTTCTCCCATCGCTCTTGTATCATCCAACATATAATTTACTTATCTATAGTGTTTATGGTCTACATTCCTCCACTAGAATCAGAGTGCCATGAGAGCAGGGATTTTGGTCTTCTTGGTTCATGGCTAAATCCACAGTCCCTAGAATAGTGCCTGACACATGGCAGGCACTTAATAAATGTAAGTTGCGTGAATTAATTAATCAAGTAGGAGGGATGGTGTGGATGCCGGGCTGCTCCAAAGGATAAATATCCATTGCAAGAAATATTTCTCATTCTTGATCAAAGAAATGGTCACTTTCAGAAAGAGCTCTTTCTTTTTAGCAAGATGAGATGGTCAGCAACTCATGCACTACAGAGAAAAATACTCCTTGTGAGATTTTTTCCTTCAGATTTTCTTCTACACAAAGTTGACATTTTTGGTTAGTATCCATTGGTGTCTGTTTGTCTCTAAAATGAATCATAGAGGCCTCAGCAAGGATCCTGGAACATGGCAGAGTTATGGACAGGCTCATCTCTTCCTACTTTGGGCAGAGAATAAAGGGAGAGTCTGGTTCCTCTGCTCAAGTCTTTGGACAAATGGTGCCACTTGGCATGGGCATTCAGGGTGGCAGCTTTGTGGGAGAGGAAATGTAGACCTCATTGTTTAAGTTCCCCAACCCTGATCACATGCTTAAAGACCAGCGTTTATTGAGCACCCACTGTATGCCAGGCACTCTTCTAAGCACATTGTATGTTCTGATTCTTTAGTCCACCATACTATTATCCCCACATTGCAGCTGGAATGCTGGGACACACTTGGGATTTATGTGAGCCATGCCAAGTTGCATGAGGACTTTCCCTCTTCCAGAGTCATGGAGAGGAACCTGGCTGCAACACCAAGCCAGGCTAGCCTCTTCTGAGAATGAGAGAGGAGAGTGCCTACCTGAGAGGCCCGATTTTACTCAACACCCGTTTGCTCTAAGGGGATTATGTTAACTGAGATTTGGCCCAAAGGGCTATCTGCGTTTGATGGTATGGAGCCATGCAAGAATAAGACGTATAGAAGAAAGTTGTGAAAACGAAGTGTTAGAACATTTTAGGAATGCCTATAGCTACCCTATAAAGAGAATTTTTTGCTGCATTGGGGTAAGGTTATTGAAATTCACATCCTACTTCTGACCCTTATTCATGGACACAAAGGAAGCACGTTAGCTATTATTATCCTTAGCACGCGGGATTTGGGGAAATCCATTTTTTCTTATGACATAATGCTAATGAACCATAACTGACTTTCTCCACAGCAATGTAGTCACTGCAATCAAATGAACACAAACTCAAAATGTGCTTTTCTTTATTCTGGGGCCAGGGAATTAATTAGGTGTGAGTTGGAGAAGGATTAAGATACAAGATGCCAGATAAGACATAAGATATCCAATTAAATTTGAATTTTAGATAGATAATGAATATTTTTTAAAATATAAGTATGTCTCATGCAACATTTGGAATATACTTACACTAAAAAATTATTCATTGTTTATCTGAAATTCAAATTTCACTGGGCATCCTATAATTTTATTTGCTAAATCTTGCAATCCTAAGAAGGACATGGGTATTGCTTCATCTATGGCCATTCCTGGCCTCACATTCGTCTCCTGCTCCCCACCTTCCTGCTTAAATGTGAAATCAGAAGTCATAGAAGGCTCAACAAAATGACAAGAATTTTAATGGCCTAAGGCATTAATTCATCCTTAACAGGAGACATGTCCAATCCATTTAGGTTTAGTGACTTGAAATGGCAGCATTTTCATATTTCCCATCCTTACTCCACATCTCATCAAGAACCAGGATGGACTGGGGAGCAATTATTTCCATTCTGGGGGTGTTTGAGGGAAAATTTCTTCTTACGTAGAGGGTAAAGATTCAAGGCTTACAGGTAGATGTCAGAGGCCCTTGGGCAGGTGTTAATTCCACTCTCCTTTCACTCTGCTGCTAATTTCTTAACAGTCACGAGCATACAGGTGCAGCTAGCAATGTTGAGAAGAGCTGCGTCCCAAATCTGGGTGATTAAGTCACGCTTTCTCATTTCCACGCTGTAATTTGAGATGTTCTTGATTTTCATTTCTTCTGATCATCAACTAGCGGTGGCACCAAACATTTTAATGTTTAAAACCTCTGCCCCCCACCTCCCAGACTGGTGTCAGGATATGTGCTTGATCATCCAAAAGGAGATATCTGTTAAGAGAGCCCTGTAGTGTATCCTTACACGCAAGTGAAAATTCCTTTTATAATGCAAATTTCCCATCTTCCCTGTTTTACCGGTTCTGTAAATTTTGAGGCTTTTGAACGTTGAGTTTTTTAAAAAACAAGATATTCTTCTATGCCTCTGGTGTCTTGACCTCAATTCCTCTTCCTTCCTTTCTTCCTTTCCTGTCATTCTCATCTTCATCCTCCTCATCTTTTTTTGTGTGTGTGTTAAACCCACAATTAAACATTACAGCTCAGAAAACCGGTCTTCAACCTTGGCTACATTTTAGAATTGTAGGGGTAATTACAAAATATATGGATGCTCCGGGCATACCCCCAGAGAATCTGACTTAAATGGTCCGAGGTGGGGTACTGTCATCGATATTATTTACAGGCTCCTCAAGTGATTCTAATTGCAGCCAGGGTTGAGGACCACCAGCCTAGAGGTAAGCATCAGAGAAACTGAACTGAGGGAGTCTGGATTCTCATCCCAGCTCTGCCATTTATGATGTGTCCTTTGGCAAGTTACCACTTTTCTGAGGCTCGGTTTCCTCATCAGTAGAATAGGGATATTAATATGTGCCATGGAGGAGGTCGTGGTGAGGATTAAATGAGATATTCCGAATCAAGTTCTTAGCATATGGTGATCCCTTATTAGCGTTGGTTGTTATCTATCCCAGGGGTCAGCAAACTGTGGTCCGTAGTCCAAATGTGGCCCACTCCCTATTCTTGTTAATGATTCTTTATTGGGCCATAGCCACACCCGTTGACTTACATATTGTCTATGACTGCTTTTGTGTGACAGCAGCAGTGTTGAGTGGTTGTGATGAGACTCTGTGGCCAACAAATTCTAAAATATTTATTCTGAACCTTGACAGAAAATGTTTGCTGTAAGTTAAAACTGTAACATCAACCTCATTTATGCCCCATGGAGCGCCCAGTCTATTAGGGGTAGCCACCTCAAATATCTCCCATACATTGCAGCAGGGAGGCAGTGTGGTGTCCCGAAGACAGTCTGGGATTGGGTTCTTTCCTCAAGTCCTCCCTAAACCATGCATTTCACCTTAAGTAACCTGCTTTTCCTCTCTGAGCCTCAGTTTTCTCATTTCTAAGGTAGAAGGGTGGGGCTAGATGATCTCCAAAAGTTCTTTCAGCTCTAGAATTTTCTGATTCCATCCCTGGCATTCTGTGGAGCTCTCAAAGCACAGATCCATCTATTCTATGGGAACTGGGCCAGGAGAACTTTTAAATTGGGGATGGTGAAATATCAGGCTTTCTCTTGTCCTCACTACAGCTGTTTAACAGCAAGTCCATGCAATTCTGTATCTCAGCCACTCTTCCTTCTTCAGAGGTTCAGAGAAAGGTTTATAAATCCTCTGTCGTGGGATGAATAATGACCCCCCAAGATATCCAGGTCTGAATCCCTGGAACTGGTGAATGTCATCCTGTATGGCAAAAGAAATTTGCAGGTATAGTTAAGAATTTCGAAATAGGGAGATAATTCTGGATAACCTGAGTGTGCCCTAAATGCTATCACCGGTATCCTTATAAGAGGGAAGCAGAAGGCAGAGGGTGATTTTACTACAGAGAAGGCGATATGACAACCTCACCTGAGAGAGATTTGAAGATGCTAAGCTGCTGGCTTTGAAGATGGAAGAGGCCGTGAGCCAAGGAATGCAGCTCCAGAAGCTGGAAAAGGCGACAGTGGATTCTCCACTCTGTAGCTGCTCTGGAGGGAGCATGTCTCTTTCACATTTTGATTTCACTCCAGTGAAACTGATTTGAGACTTCTGACCTCTGGAACTATACGAGGGTAAACATGTGTTATTTTAAGCCCCCAAGTTTGTGGTAATTTTTGTGTGGAAGCCATAGGAAACTATGATACCCTCCTTACATTGGTAGGTAACCTATGGATCCCAAGGGGAATTAGCAGTGGGCATGTAAAGGAAGTCTCATAGAGAGAGAATTAATAGAGAGATTTGTGGCAGTTAGCCATGTGGAAAGACTGGAATGGAGTAGAGAGGGAGGGAAAAATGGAGGAAGAGTTGAATGGATTGAGAGAGAAAATATGGAAGGCTTGAGGTCTTCCCTACTTCTTCATTTCCATTCTTTGCTGTAGTGGACAGAATTCTAAGATAGCCTCCATGACCTCCACTCCCTGTTGTTACACCTTGGTGTAATCCCCTCCCTTGAGTGGCGTTAGGACCTGTGACTGGCTTCTAACAAACAGAATATGGCAGAGGTAATGGGATGTCACTCACATAATTGCATTTTATTATATAAGACTAGATAACGCTATGTATAACATTATATAACTAGAGAGAGACTTTCCTGTTGGCCTTGAAGAAGCCAACAGCCATGTTATGAACTATCTATGGAGGGAGCCATGTGTCAGAGAACTGTGACCAGGTCTCTAGGATTGGGGGCAGCCTCTATAGCTAGTGAGAAACAGGGCCTTCAGTCATACAGCAACAAGAAAATGAATTCTGCCAACAACCAAAATGAGCTTGGAAGCAGATCCTTCTCCAGCCAACAGTCAAGATGAGAACACAGCCCACCCAAGACCCTGAATGGAGCCTTGCGAGATCTGCAGCAGAAGACCCAGTTAAGCTGTTCCTGAATGCCTGACACACAGAAACTGGGAGATAATAATTGTATATCCTTTAGCTGCTAAGTTTGTGGTAATTTGTTCCCCACCAATAGAAAATGAATATAATCACTGCCAATAAAATACATTCCAGAATGGATGGAGTAGATGGCCATCTAGGAAGTGTGGTTTTGGGGTAACTCAAATCTTTAGCTTTCACAAGGATTTCCCCCTCTGAGTACCCACGATGCCCAACCTAGCGACTCTTTATAATTGAAGATGTCTAAGATCTATTTAAAATAAAAATGTTACCAAGGAGGTTTAGAATATGGAATAACTATTAGTTTTAAACTTAGATCAGTTCAAGTATTTGATAAATTCAATAGTCAGTAGCATAGAGGGTGGTACACAGGATAGACAAGTTTTGATTGGGGCAAAATGGAGGACCAGGAGCGATCCAGCATAAGAATGTTGTTTAATGTTTACCATTATGTAACTTGGTCAAAGTCACACAGCTAATAAGTGGTGATAGCTAGGAGGGACCATGTGTTGGGATTCTTGAATAGACAGGGGATTGAAGAATGACTGTGGGTCTTCAAGAAATGGGATGGGGTCCTGAGGAAGGAGGAAGGTTCTCCAAAGAGGAATGTAATCCAAGGCAGCTCCAACTGAAGGCAAACTAAGAAGAGACTTGTGAAAAAGATGTTAACCGGGTTTATTGGTAAGGAATGCCTGAGGGACTTGCCTGAGAGCGACTCTGAGACCATGTCCAGGTTCAGTGGGGAAGATTTATTAGTGATGTCTACCTTGGGCTTAGTGGGGAGGGAGTGAAGACACATGTGCTATTGATTTGTCATCTTTAACTTAGGGATGGGAAAGAACCTCTCCAAATCATTCCTGAGTGATAATATGAGAACATCCAGCCCGAAAGAAAAATTTGGACCACTCAGTAATTGCAGGTAAAGACATTTCTGTTTCATTTATAAAAGTTTGTACAAATGAAACAACAAAAAATTGCATAAATTTGTGGCTGCCCCGGTGGCACAACGGTTAAGTTCATACACTCTGCTTCAGTGTCCTGGGGTTCGCCAGTTCAGATCCCAGGTGTGGATCTATGGACTGCTTGTCAAGCCATACTGTGGTAGACATCCCACATATAAAGTAGAGGAAGATGGGCATGGATGTTAGCTCAGGGCCAGTCTTCCTCAGCAAAAAAGAGGAAGATCAGCAGCAGATGTTAACTCAGGGCTAACCTTCCTCAAAAAAGAAAATGCATAAATTTAAATACATATATTTTAGCCCTTTTAATGAGGATGGAATAAACAAAAGTTGGAATATCTTCTTGACTCTCAATGATTCCTTTTCTTGGCTGTGCTCAAGCCTTGATCCCTTCTGGAAACAGACCCAACTCCTGACTCCAGGGGTGAGTGATGTCTCAAACTGGGCCAACCATCTCTCTCCTTCCGCTGGCCCCAGTGATTGGTCTGAGGGATGAGCACATGACAAGAGCTGACCATTCAGAGTCTTTCTTTGGCCTTTTTCAAATTAGAGCTGGGAAAGGGAAGACATTTTTCTTCTTTGATAACTGAGCTCTAGGTTATCGCAAAGCTGCCATCCATTGTGTGCAGTAAGTTGGAAGCCAGCTTGTAGGGACACCCAGATGTGAGAGGAGAGTTGAGAAAGTATGTTGGTTTTAGAATCTCTGGTTCTACTTATCACTGATTTTGCCTGCTCTTTGAAATAAAGTATATGGTTCTGTGATCTACATTGTTTTTTCCCCCAGCTTTAATTGACATATAATAACCTGTACATATTTAAATTGTACTATTTGGTGAATGGATACATATATATACCCATCAAGTCATCACCGCAATCAAGATAATGAACATATCCATCACACTCCAAAGTTTCCTCAAGCATCTTTGTAATCCTTCCCTTTACCCCCAACCTCAGGCAACCACTGATCTGCTCATGTCACTATAGGTTAGTTTATATTTTCTAGAATTTTATGTAAATGCAGTCATACAGTATGTACTCTTTTTTTTTGGTCTAGATTCTTTCACTCAGCATGATTATTTGGGGATCTTTTCATGGAGTTGCATGTATTAATAGTTCATTCTTTTTTTCTTGCTGAGTAAATACTCCATTGTTTATCCATTTATCTGTTGATGGACATTTTCTTTTCAGTTTTTGACTATTATGAGTGATCATGCTATGAATATTTGAGTTCAAGTCTTTGTCTGGACATACGCTTATACTTCTCTTGGGTAAATACTCAGAAGTGGAAAAATGAGGTTGTATCATAAGTGTATGCTTAACTTTTAGAGAAACTGCCAGAAGCTTTCCTGCTTTCAGTAATGGTGTACCATTTACTGATGAGGGTTCCAGTTGCTCCACATTCTCACCAACTTTTGGTATGGTCAGTCTTTCCCTCCTCTGCTTTGGCCTAAGTTAGTTCTTGCTGAGTTTCTGTCACTTGCGACCAAAGAATCTTGATTAATACGGGCGAGGTACTCTGTTTCAGAGAACTTTATCTATAGGACTTGTGAATTTGGATATTGAAAAATATTTACTGAGAACAAATAACCCCCAGTAGAATCTATGTGAAAGCTTAAAACATGCAAAGCATGACTTAATTGCATTAACTCAAGACTGGGCATGGCTGAATGATATTGATCCCTCAGACTGGGAGAAATTCCACACCATAAGTAGTAGTATTCATTGTCCTGATCACATGGCTTATTATTTCAGCCAGCAGACAGAGCTCAGAGACTGAAGGAGTAAGGGTTGATGTGGTTAATTTAAGCAATATAGTTTTTAAAAATCCCATAATGAATTAATAAGAATTTGATAATAGGCTTCTAATTGTTGCCAACGTGCCTGTGATGGGGATGAATGTTCTAACAATGGCAGAGCACTTGAATCCAGTGATGTAAAAAGACAAAAGTGGCAGCTTGCCAATGTTTGCTGGGAGGCTTGCCAAGTCGAGAGCCACCTCTGGCCGGAGAGTGGATGAAGGAAAATAGCAGAGTGACTAAGAGTGATGGCTCTTAACTCAGACAGCTTTTTGCATCCGGACTCAGTCACATACCAGCTATGTAACCTTGGGTAAGTTATTACACTTGCTCTGTGTCTCGTTTCCTCATCTATAAAATGGACCTATAGGATGTATCTACTTATAGGGTTGTTATGAAGATAAATTGAGTTAATCTATGTGAAGTGCTTAGAACACTGACACTCAGTACACACTCAACAGATGTTATTATCAATACTGTTATGTTGATGGATAGATCTGTTTTTTTTTTGCCACATTCTTGGTGAAGCAAACTGATTTTTCATGTTATTCTACCTACATGTTCCAGGCACTCTGCTTTATAACACTGATCTCATTTCTCCCCGGAATTTATCATTGTTCCCGTTTTCTGTGTGAGAATCCTGGAGCTCAGCAAGATTAAGAAGCAGTAACTGGTGGAGCCGGCATTCCAACCAGAATGCTGAGACCCTAACACAGATGCTCATTCTGTTATTTTAAGGTGCTCTCATGAGAAGAGGCGATCCGCCCTAAAGTTTAATGGGCATGGTTAGCCTTCCTAATCAGGCACTTTGTGATTCAAAGAAAACCACAGAGGCACAGGGAGTCCAAAAGACATTTAGCAAAGCCATCTCCGTAAACACGGGGAATGAGATCTTTGGGAAAATGAGAAAGGAAGAGAATGAAGCAAATTGTTGAGGAGGGACAAAAATCCCAAATAAAACAAGAAGAAAACTTGTGTCTTGCTAAATAGGTCCGAAGTAAATGACACGTATTAGGAACAAGACAGCCATGAAGGTTAAACTCCGTGAGAGACCAGGAGTGGGAAGGTGGCGAATACTGCTGTGTGTTTGCTGGAGCAAGATGGATGACAGCTGTGAAGGCAGCCAAATGGGAAATATGATAAACTCTTAAGTGCAAGCGGGAGAGACTCAAGTAACGAGAACCTCAGATAAGACAAACACAAGACATAAAACCCATTTCAGACCAAGCGTGATGGGCCGCACGGAATGGACAGCCAATGAGGGCCCAGTGAGGGGATGTGAAGCATGAAGGAGACAAATCCAAAGAGAAAGACAATGTCTCGGCTGCTCTGGCTGTCAAATGGCTTTGACAAGGGAGGCAAAGAGGGACAATGAGGGGCTGAGGCTGACGGACAAATCCCCCAGCCCCGAGTCACATAGCATTAGAAGGATTTGCTTTGTGGTCCGTGACCATCGCCACTCTGGGATGCACACGAGCGCGCATTCAGAACCGATAACGCTGGTTCTTTTTCTGTTTGGGATTAGCTCTGAGGTGGAAAAATCTAGAAAGCAGCTGTAAAGTCTCAGAAGTCACGCTGTGTTTCCAAACTCATAATGTCCAAAAGGAAGGCTCTCTATTTTAACAATGAAGCCTATGGCGTTTTTCCGCTAAGGGCTGTCCCTTTGATTTTAAGTCATAGTTTTTTTATTTTGTCCCAAACCCTCGCTGAATATAGCTTGCTAGATAGGGATGCAAATCTTGGCTGTCAGTAGACTGGGTTAGAATCTTAGCTCCAACACTTACTGGCCTCAGCTTTCTTGCATAGGATAGAGATGGCCATGGGCTGGCTGTGGGGACCAACTGAGATAAACTGAGTTAAGTTCTCAGCATCGTGACAAGACTGTGCTAGATGCTGGGATATGGAACAAGACATGGCCCAGCTCTGTGTGGCCTCTAGGCTACAAAGCGAGGTCAGCATGCTACATATGCCTTAATAAAGTATGAGAAATGCACCCCTGGAATCATACTCAAGGCCTGAAGGAGGGCTGTGCTTAACTCATGCAGTGTGTGTTTGAAGCCATGGAGGAGCTTTGAACTTGTAACCCAGAGTTTACTGGTAGGAGAAGGACACTTCAGGAGCAGGGAACATTATAAAAAAAGGCATGGACGTAGGGGTGCATATATGTTTTCGAATTAGTGTTTTCATGTTCTTTGGATAAATACCCAGAAATTATATAGCTGAATCACACACTATAGCATTATTTACAATAGCCAAGACTTGGGAGCAACACAAGTGCCCGTCAGTGGATGAATGGATAAAGAGGATGTGTATTTATGCAATGGAATACTACTCAACCATAAAAAGAAGAAATCGTGCCATTTGTGACAACATGGATGGACCTTGAGGGTATTATGTTAAGCGGAATAAGTCAGACAGAGAAAGACAAACATGGCGTGATTTCACTCATATGTGGAAGATAAACGAACTCATGGGTAAGGAGAACCAATTAGTGGTTACCAGAGGGGAAGGGGATGGTGGGAGGGAGAAAAGGGTAAAGGGGCACATAGGTATGGTGACAGATAAAAACTAGACTACTGGCGGTGAACACAATGCAGTCTGTACAGAGCCAAAATATAACGATGTACACCTGAAATTACACAATGTTGTAAACCAATGTGACTTCAATAAAATAAAAAAAGAGAAAAGAAAAGGCAAGGAGTGGTGAAACAGTACGGTAGGTTTGGGAACCCACACACAGTTTTGTTTTTAAAAGCGCTTTTCACAGGAGGTTAATAGATTAGGTTAATAGGTATAAAGAAAAGAGAAGGCTCTATGTTTAAATGAATTTTAGAAATTTTAGGTTAAACAAACAAACTGGTTTCTTTCTTGGAAGCCTTAAAAAAGTCTTGCGTCTCCCTATATATAGAATGGATCTCCAAGAGGGACATTTAGAACACAGTGTCTTCTAAACTTATTAGAGCACAGAAACTCTTTTGAAGAGCATCTTGCAGATCTGGTATTCCACCCCACCTCCCCCCATAAATAACAAGAAGAAATAAATTATAAAAAAAAGAACATTTCATGAGACGCTGACCTCAAGAGCGAGGAACGCCATTGAGATGACTGGGGGTAGCTTATTTACTTACTTGAAAAGCAGTGTTGAAGTAATGTTAGACATCTAAGATAAAAAGCATCACCACCTTTGGATAACATTAAGCATATGAAGTTGCTCCTCTCCAATCCAGGTTGGCGGGTAGCCCTGGACTCCACTGCCTCATGGGACGGATGTGGCAGCACACAAAACGGGAGTCATCAGCAAGTCTTCCTGGGTTTTGTTTTCAAAAAGTCTAAGTCGTGGAGAATTTAGACTTGTGGTGGAGGATGTTTGAGGCAGGGAGAAGGAGATTCATAGGTATAGAGAAAAGTATCTTAGCCATGCGAGGAGATAGTGGAGCTCCCTCCATCCCCAGAGAGAGACTGCTAGCAAGACAGAAGTCGGTCTTTTGTAATCAAATCTTGCAAGTGACATCCTATCACTTTTGCCACATTTTATTTATTAGAGCAAGTCACTAGGTTGAGTCTACACTCAAGGGGAGAGGATTATACAAGGGCGTGAATACCCTTGTATAATCCTAGTGGGTTCTAGGAGGTGGGTTCTAGGAGGTGGGGACCATTGGGGGCCATGTCAAAAGCTGCCTACCACAAAGGGCTACAATCATTCTTACAAGAGCTCTATATAAGCCTGGCTTGGAGGCAGCAGAGAGCAAGTTAACCGAGGGTAAGACAATGGGGAAGTCACTGGTTGTCTGTGTGGATAGGTGGCCAATCACAGAGGAGGTCTACCCTCTCTCGTGACACTACATCAGATTCTAGAATCATGGTACAGGTACAAGAGAGTTATGGAGAAAGTCTCAAGAAAGTGTGGAGGGGAGACATAATTTACAATTTCAGTAGATACTGGCAAATTGCCATCCAAAAAGGATGTGCTAATTTTCACATACAGAAATCGCAATCCTTCGGTATTTTCTTTGTTTTTACTGGAAACATGGTATGCAGCTAACTCCTGAGTACGGTAGCATAGAATAGAGAAGAGTAAAATGCTCATGTTCAGTCCAAGTCAATGAAAGATGAATCACAGATGTTATTGAACAGTAAAAGAGTAGTTCTGAGATCAGATTTAGTGAAGCTCAAGGAGGGAGAGCGGCTTGTCAAATAGTAAATGAAAGTCAGGCTGGGAACTGTTGAAGAAGAGAAAGGAGCAAAATTGACTAGAGGAAGGACTTTGAGTCCAGTATGGAGAAAAATTCCAACTCGGCAGCCCAACCTCATCCAAACATTAGCCTAAACTGACTGTGAGGTCATTCATGCATTTATTCGTTCACCCAGTGACTATTTGGTTCCCTTGCTGTGTGACAGGTGTTGTGCAAGACTCTGAGGATCCGACAATGGTCTAGACTAGTGGTCAGAAAGCTACAGCCAGTGGGCCAAATCCGGCCTGTCACATGACCTTGTAAATAGGTTTTATTAGAACACAGCTACACTCATTAACTTATGAATGGTCCATGACTGGTTTTTGCACTATGGAAGTAGAGTCGAGCCATTGTGGCAGACACTGTATAGCCTGCAAAGCCTAAAATATTTATTATTTGATCCCATACAGAAAAAATTTGCCAATGCCTAAGCTAGAAATTCACAGCCCCTACTCTTACGGAGATTACCATCTATCAGGGAAGATGGACATTAATCAAATCATTTTCCTAAATGTAGAATCACAAACTATGAATAGTGTTCTAGAAAAGTACACGATGCTGTGATAGAACACAGATGGGGCACTGTTGATGCGGTGGTCAGGCGGTATTTCCTGAGGACGTGGATTTTTTTAGAGACTCGATGGATGAGAAGGAGCCAGCCTGCAAAGAATTGGGAAAGAGATTTTCAAGCTGGGGAAAGAGAATGTGTCAAAAATCTGTGTTGGGAAAGAGCTTATCCCTCCAGGGAAGAAAGAGGGGACCAGCATGGCAGGAGCATGGAGAGTGAGATAAGACTGAAATGAGATCAGATCCTCAAGGCCCCCTAGGCTGTGGTCAGACACCTGGATTTTGCTTAAAGTACAATGTGAAGATGCTGAAGACTTTTATGATTGGTTTTGCAAATCTGAGACCACTCTTTCTTATTTAATGAGCTGATTTGAAGAGAGTTGAGACTGGAGAAATATTTAGTACCCAGACCCTCTGTCTTCCCTGCCTTGATGTAACGGTTCAGGACACGTGGACAGAAGCAGAATGGTTTATTCACTGATTGGAGAGGCACGTCAGATTAACCACAGGGGCGAGAAGCCCACAGAAGCTGCCAGAGAAGTGGCGCCGTGCAGCCTGGCTCTGGTGGCAGTTTTGACAAGTGTACCTTCTAGTGGAGAAGTCACATTTTTGGGGTCACACAGTCCATAGAAAGGTCTGAACCACAGGATGGTCCCAGGACATGCTCATCGTAGGACTTTTGCAGTGAAGGAAGAGACTGACGATCTTTAAAACCACTAAGGCTATACTTTTTATCACATACAAATGGACTAAGCGTCACAGACAACTCATAATCTCCATGATAAACCCTCTTCCTCCAACTCTTGCCATCCTTTCTGGTGCAGTGACCTCTCATGGGTGCTCAAGGTGGCCCTAGTTTGGCTTTGCAGTTATTGCTGAAATTGTTCAGGCTCGGAAAGAAACAGCTCAACAAAACAACTCCATACACCTCTCCCTGACATTGAGAAAGGAATTCATTCACTTTTTCCAGATTTTGCCTTATCTTTATGCCTTCTTAATCTCCAAGAAGAAACATACTACGGTGCGGAGTTTGGAAACTCTAACTAACACTTTCCTTCAGTAGATAGCTGTGTTAGCGACTAAGTTCTCAAGATATTGTCTAGTTTTATTAAAAAGCCAATATTTAAACCACTTAAAATGGTGTCACTTTTTAAAAACATCACCCCATTGAGCAATGAGAAAACCAAGGGGCAAGCTGCTTACGACCAACTGTTATTAATGAATAATGTAGTCGTTGCGGATGTCTTCAAGGTGTGTGATTATAAAAATGAAGCCGTGGATCTCCAAATGCAAACTTTTTTTTCCCATGGGTTATCATGTATCATGTTTGATAAAAAAATATATAATAACGTATAAGCAAATGTTGTGGAAAAATTCTGTACAGTTGTTTTATGATCAAGAACAATATAAATTAACACCTAATATAATTAAAGACCTATAAGACAATAGCATTATAATTAGAGAAAGTAAAGACAAATAAAATGACCAAACCATTAGTGGACATTTTTCATTTATCTGTGGATTGGGGATCTGGTTTCATCCCTGAGGAGCTGAAAAGTCAGAGGTGGGATTCCCAGGGTCTAGAAGCTCAGGCAGGAAGGGCTGCAGGGCTGGTGTTGGGAGTGTTGAAAGAAACTGAAGATTGAAGCTGGAATGATCCTGATAGCAGAAGGAAAACAGAAGGAAACTCTCTTATCCCTTCCCCATCTACTATCTCTTATATGCAAAACCTAATGGGAAGCCAGCTGGCAAGGGACTCTGTGAAATTTTGTTTGCAGCATGCCAATTAGCATCACATATAGAATACAAAAGGATGGACTTTTAGAGTTGAGAGGTAATAGATAAATAACTGGCACAATAATCCCCTTTTGTGTGAATAAAGCATCTTAGACCAATAGGAGCCCCTTCACACTGGGCTAGCCTCTGGATCCTCTTGAATTGATCCCATTAAATTCTGATAGCTTTCTTTCTTTCTGGCATAAAACATCCCAGGCACATTTTATACGTTTCATGCCCTAGAATTCAAGTCAGCTATTTCTGCAAAAAGCCTGGGTTCTTTTGTGCAGGGGATGGTATTTAGAGACCAAAATCTAGGAATTGGTGGTGTTCATCTAAAACCCCTCATTTTAAGGAGGCATTTGGCTACAATCCATATTGTCTAGGTTTATAATTGTAAGCTACCGCCACATCAGGAGTTTTGACAAGGAGGACTGTCTTTGTTTTTGCTGTCAACCTTTTGTGGAAAGAGATGGTTCCAGCCTATTTTAAATTTCTCTCATCACTGTGCTTGTTTTCACTGGTTTCATGCTTAGTCTTCAAGCTTCTGTTTTTAAGCCCTAAGGCATATTTCAAGTTGACAATATAACTTATAAGTTATTATTCTGTAAGAAGGTAAATGAGGAGTGACACTAAAATCAATCAAACAGACAAAAAAGTAAGTTTTGGTACATTTGTGTTATCAGGAGGGATCTCACTATTGTGGGAAATGTATGAAAGCCGAGGAGGTAAAGTATTAAGCAAAATTGTGGCAGGAATCTAAAGTGTGAAAGAGCTGTGGATTTTCTGGATAATTAAATGGTAGAAAAACTGGTGCATACAGTGGAAACCTGCTTAAAAATCTAGGTGTGCAAAGATCCTCAGAATCACTCAGAGAAATCCTTGCCCACGCTCATCAACTCCTTTGGACCACCACTGGCCATGCTGAAACAAGTAACGTTATCATAATCTTTGCTCCCACTTGGACCCTATTCACTTTAATGCATCTTCAGAATATACCCTAATTGTCCAATTGCTTCCCTGAATATAAAATTATATGCTTTATAATTTCAAATGGGAAAAACTCCGTGAGATTGGTTAACCTTGAAAAACAATATTTTGATAATTGTTCTTAGGTATTCCTATGACAGAACCTTTTAAGAGCTGAAAACTTTGAAAATATAATTCCCGAATATTTGAGTAAAGGGAATGCTTCAGGAAGATGCGCCATATTTATTTGTGGCTTTAAGAAGCCCCAACCTCACTAAGAACTCTATTTTGAGACCTACTGGGGGATGGAGAATCTGAATCTTGCTCCCTGCTACCAGCTTGGTTCTAACTGGAGGGGAGCAGTCACAAGGAGCTAGGTGAGAAATGAAGTATCATATTTATCACTAAGGCCTCTGAAGTCCCCAAGAATGGGGTTCCCTGGTAAAATCAGACTTGCAAACACAGCTTGGATCTGATGTCTTCTGTTACTTCAATATTTAGATCTCAAGCCATCCACTGATAGCATTGGGCAGCAAGACAGTTTCTGAATATTCTCACTCAGTCAGCTCAGTGTAGGATCCCTGTCTGCTTCAGCATCTCCAAGTATTCACAGGAGGGGGCCAGAGAGGACCCTGGGGCCTGATCCGAGGATTCTGACTGCTAGGAAGCAGAGAGGAATCTTGGCTTTCTTACCGTAGAGATCTGCGGAGGCGGTTGAATAAGAGACTGACTGGAGCCTTTTCCTTGCTTTTGAGGCAAACTGAGTCCACCCCTTGGAAGGCAAATCCTCAGGAATCTTGCCAATCAGATTAGTTACTCTTGTTTTGTAGGGAGGAGCAAGGAAAAGTTAGAGGTTGAAACTATCTCTTTGGGGGCCTCCCCAAGAGGGTGGACATTTTGGTAGACACTCTTTCTTCTTTGGAAATCCGAGGACAGGAGAATAAGGAATCTTCTCCTTTGAGAAGCAGCGATTCAAATTCAAATGCCTTCAGGGCCTGAGAAGGGGTTATAAATAAGTGAATGGAGCCGGGTAGGAAATAAGGGAGCTGGAGACACATTAACTTGTCCAAAACCCACGGGGCCCATTCAGGTCTGGCTGATGTTGGCATAAGAGAATATTGGTTTGTTGGTGCCAGACCTTGTAATTTTTGAAGAGAAGCTAGAAATTAGGTTTTTTTTTTTTAATATGATATTTTCCAATTTAGAAATTTTGGCAAGTAATTCAACTTTTTAAAAAATGCCGTGCAGGCCAAACACAACATATCCATGTGTTGGACTTCCCCCAGGAGTCACCAGTCTGTGATGTCTGGTTTGCAGCTTCATCACATGAAACAATGAAGCATCATTTTTTTTTTTTTTACCCCTAGTTAGGCTGGGGAAATGAGCCACACTGCCAAGCATTAGAATAAGAAAAAGGAAAATCTGGAACATATTGTGTTTGGTATTTGCATTTTCTGGAATCTTCTTCCATCTCCCTGCCCTCCCTCTGACTCAAGATGAACAGTCTTGGCCTTTTTCTCTTGCTCTGCTGCTCCCCTTGGCAGCTCCTTCTTTTGTAAGTCGTGTGGTCCTGGCACCACAGCATCAACACACTGACTCTGGCTGAAGTTTGCTGTCAGTCCGATTAGCAGATGGAGGAGCCAGGAGCTGCCGTCCTCGACAGATGAGACATGGAGCTCCATTTTCAGACCAAAAGGCCAAGCCTTCATCCTGCGTCAGTCCCGATGTCACTCTGCATTCTGCAAGGGCTAGAGTCAAGTGCCTGGGACAGCTTTGGACAGAGCCCATCTTTAGAGTGTCAGTGCCTCTGTGTGGCTGGTGATGGCCTTGAAATGCTAAGTGCCATTAGAGGTCTCCTCCTTAAATTCGGCTGACAGTTCGCATCCGGCTCAGATGCTTTCTGGGCAGAGAAACGTCAGGCATTTATTCACCTTTCAACAAACATTTATGGAATAGTTCCTGCGTTTAGCCGGGGAGTGTTAAGGCATTGGGAATCCAGCATTAAACAAGATAAACTTGATCCCTGTCTTCACGAAGCTTTACATTTTAGTCAGGGGAGACAGGTAGGCAAACACACAAATAAAAGATGCTTCAGCTGGTGATGATGCCAGGAAGAAACCAAAGCAAGGTGATATAGTAGTGACTGAGGATAAGCCCTCCTTTGATTGGTGGGGCTGAGGGGCCCTCTCTAGGGAGATGATGTCTGAGCTGATACTTGAATAATATGTACTTTTTTTTTTTTTTTTGGTGAGGAAGATTTGCGCTGAGCTAACATCTGTTGCCAGTCCTCCTCTTTTTTTGCTTGAGGAAGATTAGCCCTGAGCTAACATCTGTGCCAGTCTTCCTCTACTTTGTATGTGGGATGCCTCCATAGCATGGCTGATGGGTGGAGCAGGTCCACACCCGGGATCCAGACCCGCAAACCCCAGGCCACTGAAGTGGAGCATGTGAAACTTTAGCTACACGGCCACAGGGCTGCCCTCTCATGTGTACTTTTTAAGTGTCCATGTACTTTTATTTTTACTAGGTCTTTAGTTCCAGAGTTAATGAATAAACAAGATTATTACAGTTAAATATGATTAAGATCTAGAAATGGCGTACACCGAAGTATTAACAATGATTGTCTCTTAGTGGTGGGGTTCATGTATCCATTTAACTTAAGAAGCATTTACTGTATCTAATATGACCCTGTACTGTACTAAGTGCAGGGAATGTAGTTGTGAACAAAACGGATGATGTTATTTGGTTAAAATGTGAGGAGTTTTATGAGGGAAATAGTGTGCTGTGGTAAATTATAAAAAAGGGAAGCACCTGATTTATAATGGTGGGTCAGGTCACCTTAAACTGAGACTGAGAAATGAGATGGTTCAGTCATGTGAAGCATATTGATGGTGGGGGCTGGGAGGAGTATTCCAGGTAATGAGAGCAGCATGTGCAGAGGTCCTGGGGCTGGACAGAATTTGTGATATTTGGGTAACTGAAAGAAAATTTGCTAGGGTGGAGCAGAGAGGTCAAGAGATAAGATTGGAGAGATTTAGAGGAGCCAGATCAGGCAAACCCTGGAGTCAAGGAGAGGAGTGCAGATTTTATGTCAAGAGCAGTGAGACACCATTGAATGGTTTTAAGATGGAGAGTGATATGATTTGACACACATCTTTAAAAAAGGTCACACTTGTTTGTTGGGTGGAGAATGAGTTGTTAGGGACAGAGTGGAAGCAGGGAACCTGTTAGGAAGTTGTTGCATTTATTCTGGCTTGGACTAGGGAATCAGAACGAATGTCCTGTAATCGGTTGCTAATGTCCTGTAAATTAATCATTGCACAACTCTGGGAGGTACCATTCACTTGTGCAGCAATGTAAACGATGCTTCCTGGAGTGTAGCCCCAAGTCTGGGGCAGTAGTAGCAGCAGAGAGAGATAGAGAGAAGCTGTAGATTTAGAATGTGCTAATAGATTAGATTGGGGAGAAGGGAAGGAAGGACAGGACACTTAAGGATGACTCCTAGGTTTAGGAGTTGGATAGCTTCAGGGATGTTGGTGGTGTTTTCTTAAATGGGGAAAGACTGGATTTGAAACAATTTGGGGGAGAAAAAGCAAGAGATTTTTCTTAAATTTGTTAAATGTAAGATGTTGGGAGACATCCAAGGGAAGATGTCAAGTAAATATATGGATCTACAAATCTGGAATTCAGAGTGGAAGTCTAGACCAGATAGGAAATGTTGGAGTCGTCAGGGTCAAGGTGGTATTTAAAGCCGTGGGTGAAGAGAGAGAAAAGATGAGGTCGTGAGTCTGTGACTTGAGCAACTTGATAAGTGGGGTAAGAAGAAGAGGAAGAGATGGCTAAGAAGATGGAGGAGGAGCTGCCACAAACCAGGAGGAAATCAACCGAGAGCAGCGTCAGAGAAGGAACGTGGACGGTTTGTGCCCTAAGGAGTTGTTTTTAATGAAAATAATAAATACAAACACATGCATTTTTGTCTCTAGTGATGCAATTGCATGTCCGTTATTTTTTTACGTGTGGTGAGGGTTGAGCTGATTTCCCTCCGCAAGGTGACCAGTTGTCCCCGTGAATGGTGATGGGTGTGAGGGAGATGTGATTCGGGGTGCCAGGAATTCTACTAAACATCCTGCAATGCAGAGGACAGCCTCTCACAACAAATGATTGTCCAGCCCAAAATGTCAGTAGTGCTGAGGTTGAGAAATGCCATGTATTGAGTGCAGAGTCAAGTTACTCGTTGAGATTTCATTGTTCCTTCCTCAAAGACTTCTTTGAGGGGAAAAAAAAAACTCCTTCCAAGCCAAATGTTTAGTTGCCCCATTTCCTAGGAGCATCTATGCCCAGACACAGAGAGCTGACTGAAAGATTTCTTGGCTGACGCTTCACACATAGGCATCCCCAGGCTGTCAGGGATGTAATTCGTAGAATAATTTCTGTGGCTTAGATATGCAGGATATTTTTTGGTTTTTGTTTTTTTTTCTGGAGAGAGAAAGGGATGGAATCTTTGTTTTGGGAGAGTCAAAAGCACCAATATTGCATTTTATTTCAATTATTCACTTACGTTAAAAAGGGTTTGGTGTCTGATGGGAAAGAAGGTGACCAGACTAATCTTGGTCTCACAAATGGATTCAAAACAATATGGCATTTCTATGTGGCCCAAGATTTTCCCTTAATGGGAAGTGTGTCTGTGGGTGGAAGGTGAAGGGCTTTTGGAGAAGGGAGAGAATTATGTAGAACTCTAATTTCAGATCCTTAAGGAACTTTAGAAATCATCTAACCTGACCTCTTATTACCAAATACTTTAAACTTTAAGGGAGCCACATCTAGCCTCATACTGTCCTTCCTTAACTTTGGGAGAGTACAAAAGACTGCATGGAAATCTTGAGCAGTGATATAAAATTGGCCTGACATTTCCAGGTCTGGAGGAGGTCAACTTATAGGTGTTTATTATGGAGGCAGGAGGAGGAGGAAGAATGCATGACTTAAGAAAGACTAGTGTGGATTATTAAAGACTATATTAGCATCTAGATTCATATAAAAACTAAGGTAAGGGTACACGGGGGAATTTTGGTCACCAGTGAAAACTTAATCCTTTAACAATGTCTGCACATAATAGGCACTCTCTGTGGCATAGTAGGCAAGGAAAATGGTGCAAAGGCAATTTGATTTGTAGGGGTGGGGCAGGGTAGCTCACTGAGGAAGATGACATTACCTTTCATGTTTTTTGTCTAATAACGTGATCCCGAGAAATAGTTGGTTAAGAGGGATAGTAATAAAAAATATCACATAAGATTTATATTCAGTTTCATGGAACAAGATACATAAATACAGTGGCTTAAATAAGGGAAAGGTGTATTTTCTTCATGGAATGAAAAGTTTGGAGAGTTGCAGGAAGTCCAGAGCTGGTGTGGGGATGCAGAGATGTTATCAGGGACCTGGGCTCCTTCTGTGTTTATTCTTCACCCAGCCTTCTTTGCATACATCGCTGTCAAAATGGACACAAGATAGCTCTTCTGTGTTCAGGCATTGTGTCCTCCTTCCAGCAAGAAAGAAAATGGAGAGCAACAGTCGATGAGTCAATTCCAAATTTATAAAGAAAATGATAGCTTTTAGAAGCCCCACCCAGTAGACTTCTCATTGGCCAGAACCAGGTCATGTGCTCATTCCTAACTGCAAGGGACTCTGGGAAAGATGTTTGTCAGCCATCCTGGACAAAATATGGGTTCTGTTGGTAAAGAAGAGGTTCTGTGAGTAAAGAGGAGCATGGAACACATTCCTGATTCCACAAGTGAAGGGAGAAAGGCCCTCGTTAGGGAGTTGACTAGCTGAGCCTTTCTAGTGAATTCAAGTCAATGTGGAAGCCTCGTTCCAGTCGTACAACTTGGCTCGAATTAGGATGCAGAGCAGCAAGGAGCTTTAGTAAAACAACATCTGTTTATCACCACCTGTGAACTGGGCTTTGGTCTCTGCTAAAGGTCACATGGTAGGGGGCAGTAAGTCCTCAGGAGTCTGGGAGATATTAGTGCCAAGTGAGACAAAATCAATACAGCAATGGCTGCTTTTTGTCACTGTGAGCCCAGTACTGACCGCAGGCATCACATTTGGCCAAAGGAAAATAAACCTGAGCATCATGCTGAACCCAATGGAGCAATTCCAAACATGACTGAATTTTCCTAAGTTCTCGAATGCAGCTGACCAAGTAAGAGAAATGGTTTGCACACCCTAAGCACTCAGCAAATGGCAAGTGTGGTTATTATCATTTAATGGGTAATATTGACCAAAAGGGAAATCCAATGAATTGTAGGATGGAATTACATTAAGGCAACTAATAAGGACATAAAATATGTGTGGTTAGGAGGTTGGCGAAAGTATAATTACAATTTTGTGTGCAACTGGAGAGAGTGAAAGGGAAGAACTGTGATTGGAGAGGATTTAGGATTCTTTCTCTAAGTGTGAAGGGAAGCCATTGGGTCGAGGAGAGGAGGATGCTGAGCAGGGGAGTGACATGATCAGATTTATGTTTTGGAAAGATCTCTGTGTGGTACTGAGAATAGATGGTAGGGTGCAAGGGTGAGTGCAGGGAGACAGGGGCAGTGTCAGTAGTGCAGGTGAGAAATGATGGTGGCTAGGACCACAGTGCTTGTAGTGGAAGGAGTAAAGAGTCGTCAGATTCAGGACGTACATTTTGAGGGTAGAACAGACAGGACCAACTGATGTATTTTATTTGGGACTCAAGAGAGAGAGGAGGCAAAGATTACTTTTGAGCAAATAGAATGATGGAGTTGCCATTGACTGAAGGCGGGGGGGGGCACCTCCAAGAGGAACAGGTTTGAGGGTAAATGGTGAGATCAGTAGTTTTTGGCGTATTAAATCTGAGATGCCTGTTAGACACCCAAGGAAATACTTAACTAGGTAATTGGAAATTTGAGTCTGAAGTTCAGGATTGAAGTTAGGGCTGAAAAATCACATTTTAAAGTCATTATTGTATAGATGGGATTTAAAGCCACAGTGCTGGATGGGCTCATTGAGGGAATAAGTGTAAATAGACATGAGAAGAGATTCAGGATTGCCTCCTGGGATGGAGAGAAGGAGCAGCCCGTGAGCAAGGGAGATATGAGATGTGGCATCTGGGAACCAAAGCGGAGAAAAAGCCCAACAAAGAAAGGATGATCAGCTGCGTCAAATGACCCTGAAAGTTTGAGTGCAGTGAGAACAAGAGTTGACCATGGTGTTGGCGTTGTGGAGTCACTGGGGACATTGACAAGAGCAGTTCCATTGGTATGCAGGGGATGACAGCCTGATTGAAGAATAGAGTTCTAGTGACTTCTCCAAGGTTCAGTGGGAAGATTCATGACATGATTTGTTTGCTGTGTGAAGGAATTTGAACTTCGTCATAAAGGCAGCAGGGTGTTAGCAAGAAGAGTGACATAATCGGATTTGCATTATAGAAAGATCATCCTGGCTGGAGTATGGTAGAAGGGAGGTCAATGTGAAAACTGTTGTTGGATGATGATGGCCAGAGCCAGGCTGGTGGCAGTGGAAATGGAGAGAATAACTCAATCTGAAAGAAATTGAGGAAATAGAACCCATAGAACTTGAGGATGGGTTGGAGGTGGGAGGTGGGAGAGAAGGAGGTGGGATCAAATCCTGGTTCTGCCACTTGGTAGCTCTGTGACCTTGAGCAAGTCTCTTGATGTCTCTGTGCCTCAGTTCCCTCATCTGTAAAATGAGGCTAATAACCATATCTACTTCATAAGGCTGTTCTAGGATTAAATGAGATAATGCATGACAGGGTCTGACATACGGCAGCTATTGAGAACCATGAATAGAACCTTTGAACATTTTAGATATGTTTAACCCTTTGTTAGGCATCCTCTTCCTGGGGGCTGATAGCTCCTTCTTTAGCGATAAGAGCTGACTTATCCCCTTTGAGGAAGGCAGTATTAACCATTTGTAAGAATCCACAGCTCAGGAAGCTCTCATTTTGGCCAGTAAGATGACATGATTCATATTTAATACTGAGTATCATGTGAGCTATACATTATTATTTTGTATCATTAGAGAGACCCAAATATCAAGAGTCACTTTGGCTAAAAGGATTCACTTGGAAAAAGGTGGATGTGATTTGTTGTCCCTGTGATTGACATGCAGTGACAGTTAGGTTTAATGGGACAAAAATTACTCATGCAGCTTGATTTACATATATCATGCCTTCAATTTGCCTATACAAATTGGGCACTTAGGTACACAATTACCCAATTAGTGGGTGTCATTTCCTAACTGCGGCGGCGAACCTGATAATTGAGCCCTCAAATGGCTAAGCACTCACGATTTGCTTCCTTTTAGGAAAGGTGGCACTTTTGAGTTTCATAGTAGAATTAAAAGCCTCTGACAGCTAAGCATTCCTTTCCTAACTGGGTGATGGTGTCATTTCTGCAGGGCTGAGCATGGTGGTTAAGAAAATTAAGGAGCTATTAGATCTAGAGTTTCTACATGGACGTTGCTGATGTTTTACTGGACATGATGTTGGAATTCCTTTTCTGGGATGCACCACTGGAGCATAAAGGAATTTTGGCTGTAGATGCTGATGTCTCTGCCTACTTTGGGAATCACCTTTGCCTGGCTGAGGGTAGTAACACCTTCCCTCCAGCTTATGCTTCTCCATTAATTGGGATGCTCTTGCCTCAAAGGCAGGGGTGTTCTCTTTGTCCATCTGGAATGCCCTTGTGTATCACTCCACTGTTCCTGGCATTAAGATAGACCTAGGAAGGTTTCTATTTCTGTCCAACATAAAAGGTGCTCCTTGATGGACCAGGATGTAATACTGAACTTGGGAGTTTGAATCTGTCCCAGATCCCAGTTGGGTGGGAAGTCACTGGAGATCCTTGTGGAGTTGCTTGATGAAAGAATTCTTCTTCTTTCTTTCCTTCCTTCTCTCCTTTCTCCCTCCCTCCCTTCCTTCTTTCCTTCCTTCCTTTTTATTACAAGAAACCCAATAAGATTGAGCATAAGACTTAACAGATACTACACAAAGGAAGATACACAAATGGCCAACAAAGATAGGAAAAAATTCTGAGCATCACTAACCGTCAGGTAAATGTAAATCAAAATCACAGTGAGATACCACTATACCCTCTAGAATGATCAACAGCCCCAAATGCTGGTGAGAATGTGAGGTAACCTGGAATTCTCTTGCATTGCTGGTGTGAGTGTACTAAGGTATATCTACTTTAAAAAATGGTTTGACAGTTTCTCAAAATTTGAACATATACCTAGCTTATGACCTGGCAGTTCCATTTCTAGGTTTTACCTGAGACGATGAAAACATATATGGACAAAAAGGCATGTACAAGAATGTTCATAGAAGCTTTATTCATAATAGGCCCAAACTGGGACCAACCCAAATGTCCATCAACAGGTAGACAGATAAACAAAATAAGGTATATCCATACATTGGGATACTATGCAGCAACAAAAAGAAATGAACAACTGCTCCATGCAACAACATAGAAATACTGAATGGTTCTATTTCTCTGAAATTCTAAAAGAGGGAAAACTAGCCAATTATGAAAAATCAGAACAATAGCTGCTTCTAGGGGAGGGGATGGAATTGAAAGTGAGGGAGCACAAGGAAGCTTTATGGGGTGTGTGTACCTTCTCCACCTCTTTTTCCCCTCAGCCAACAGAAGAGAGAATTCTGAGGCCCAAGAAGAGAGCAGAGCTACGAGATGGAAGGAGTCTGGGTCCCAGAGTAACTTCATGGAATGCTGTCCATTTACAAAGGTCTTTTCATGAGCAAGAAATAAATTTCTAGTGAGTGAAGCCTCTGCTCCACTCTGGGGTGCTCCAGTGGTGCATCCCAGAACAAGGAATCCCAACATGATGTCCAGTAAAACATCAGCAATCTCCATATAGTAAATATTCTATATCTTGCTAGAGGCGTGGGTTACATGGGTGTAGGCATTTGTTAAAACTGATTAAAATGTTAAGATCTTTGCATTTCATTGTAAGCAAATTATGCCTTAATAAAAACAAACACACACAAAAGGGAGTTTATTGAGCATATAGAAATGATACATATGAATTGTTTAAAAATCAAACACTATCGAGAGATGAGATAAAAAATATTTCTATGCATGTTCATACACATGGAGAGGTCTTGACACAGACAGATTTGGGTTCGAATTTCAGTTCTACTCCTTGTAAGCTATACGTCCTTGGGTATTGTATTTAACTTCTCAGAACCTCAGTTTCTTTATATCTGGAATGAGGATAGTAATAGTGACCTTACAGGGTCTTGGGGGAGGGAGTAAATAAGAGAATGTAAAGTGCTTGGAATATAGTAAGCATTCAATAATTTTTAGTATGATTTATCCATTTATTAGTATTTACTGAATGCTAAATATATGTTAGGCACCGGTGAGAAAACGGTGAGCAAAACCTAGGCACAGTTCTGCCTTCATCTAGAGTTGGAGAGATGAAATTAATCAAATAATCACACAAATAAAAATAAAATTATTTTTGTGACAAGTGCTAACTAGAAAAACCTAGAGCTATGAAAGCTTATAATGATGGGATCTGACTTTATCTGGATAGTCAAGAAAGGGTTCCCTGAAGAAGTGAGGTTGAGCTGAGATCATAATATGGGTGAAGGATCATGCAATTCAGCTGGGATTTTGAAGGCACTAAGGAAGACAGCAGAAGATGAGGTGAAGGGGACGTGGTTAGCTATATGCAGAACATGTTAGAAATGATGAAGCAGCATCCTGGGAACACGAGGATAAAGAAGATGGTGATTTTAAAAATGTGAAAAGGATACAGGTTTGTCCTGAATTACCATGGCCAAGCCAGGATCATTATAATGCCTTCTAGTTTTCACCTCCTTTCTTTCAAAGTGCTTTGATTTGTGTACTAATCAAGGTAACATTAGCTCCTATAACTGATAGTCCCTGAAACCCCAGAGGCTTCACTCAGTAGAAGTTTATTTCTTGCTCATGAAAAGACCTTTGTAAATGGACAACCTTCCATGAAGTTACTCAGGGACCCAGGCTCCTTCCATCTTGTAGCTCTGCTCTCTTCTTGGGCCTCAGAATTCTCTCTTCTGTTGGCTGATGGGGAAAAAGAGGTGGAGAAGGTACACATGCTTCTTACCCACTTTGTTTTGGAGGAAGTGCATGTCCCTTCTACTCACATTCAATTGGTGAGAATAAGTCACATGACCTTACCCAGAGGCAAGGGATGCTGGGATATGTAGTCTTTAGATGGGCAGATACTTCTCAGCAGTAATTCTGCACTCTGCAAGGGAAGAATTGATCTTTGGTGGTCAGCTAGCATTTATGTCACAATTCACATCTTTCAGTGAGCATCACCCTCCTTGCCCAATTTCCTATTCAACTGGAGCTCACTGCATTATGCTTTATCCAGAGCCTTGTGTGCCCAGAAGTTTTGCCAACTGAAACAGAAGTGCTGAGTTTTCTGGCCAGACAGGCTCACCGTGGGAACTCTGAGGTTCATAAATCATAATGCAGAGGCAGTCCATCATTTGAAAAATGAGGAGGAAGGGCTGCCAGAGCACAGCTCATAAAACAGATGTTCTTTTGGTGAAGAAGAGCAAAGGGACGCAAGGCTAAAGAAATGGAAAACCCAGGAGACTAGCCATCCTATTTTAAATAAAGCAAGCACATCATCCCTAAAGTAATTCACTTTCTTTCTCTTACTATACCTGCCACTCTAGGAAAAAAAAAAGTCATTTTTTCCTTGTTCAATTATGTTCCACTGTAAGCTGAGATGGTAGCTGTTTTCCCTGTGTTTCCAAACCCAGAAAGGACGGGTGTTAATTTTTCCCAGTGCATGACAAATGCAATGATGCTCCGCTAACGATCACAGGTGTGATATATTTCACGATACACGCTGCTTTGCCATCCTTCTCATTAAATCGCACTCAGGGTAAACAAGCCTCGTTTCAGCTGTAGCTATTTGTGCTTGTTAGGAAGCCACCAGGATGGCACAAAATATTAAATGACAAGGGTTAATTCTGTTCTCAGCGAAGAGCTCCTGTCTAATTTCCCATAAGATTGCATGGTAGGTCAGTGTGTCAGGCTTGAAATGATAGCCTGTGCTGGCCTTCCCCAGGAAAGTTTTGTACCATGGCTGTATTGATGATTCTGGATTTTGCAATGGGAAAACAAAGATGATTTCTGCTGTTGCCAGGAGGAAGGAGGGGCATGGTTGTTCCCAGGCTATGCTGCGATGGCTTTGAGAATTTGGGTCCAGTGACTGATCCTTTGTCATTTTCTGCTGGCTCCCTTGCGACTAGAGGGGATTTCTGGGATCTCTATACTTTGGACATTGGTCTCTCATGCTTACTTACTGTTTCTTATCCAGAGATTATTTGTGTCAAGTGAAAGGGTTGTTGCTTTAAGTTACGTTGATGCTTTATTAATATATTAAATGATCATACTCAAACTATATTCACTTATTACAGTGTATTATGCAATGTATTAGTAATGAAGGGCTGCACTTTACTTAAAGATCTGCCTATAAATCAGTTGAACATGGGGAAAAAGAGTCATTGTTTATTTATGAGGTCTGGGAAAGAAATTATAGAGAGCAGAGCTTACATATCCTCCTATTCTAAAAACATTATGAAACATTGATTATATGTTCGCCATCAAGTTTACGCTCCTGTTGCCTTCATGTTCCTGATATATTATTAATCTTTCTTAAGAATTAAGCCTCTGAAATCTGCTTTAGATATAAGAGTAGAAAGCTTTGGAGGTTGGCAGTGAAGTTTGCTTTGGCAGGAATTGGGTGTTCTTTCTCTTGCTGTGTTGAAGGTGTGCAGGAAGTGTCTTCAAAATGTGTTGTCCTCATGGGAGTGTGTTAACACTATCCAGGGTCCACTGAAGGTTTGCTTTATAGTAAACGCAAATTAATAGACATTCATTGGGTGTCTAGGCTTAGAGCCAATGATGAGACCAGGGTCCTGTTAGAACACAAAAGATAAAAGGCGTTACAACCAGCCATTCTGGAAATTCTTCCTCACACCATGATAGCCCCTTTTCACAAGATTTCTGGAGTGAAATACAAAAAATTTTAGCAAACAGGAAACAAGGCACCATTTCATTGTTTGGCTGAGATTCTAAAATTTGCTAGTAAAGTGGGCTGAAGTATGTGGCCTTATATAAGAATCTGTTGGGACCTCTATTAACTTCTAAACCCCAAAATGTCACTATAACAATCAGAGGAAGTGATGGCATGTCCTAGGATTGTATGAGGAGAAAGGAAAAGGGCTCAAGATGACCTGACTTGCTGCTCTATAGGATCTGGATGCTTGGATAGACCAGGGGAAGAGTGACCCTGCCCACTGGTAACCGTGGCCCAATCATTGACCTGGAACCCAGACTACTATAAGGTTAATAGTCCCTTCTCTTGAGGATGAGGAAGGTGGAGTTGAATAAAGAGCCGTTCTGAACCTTCCGTTCTTGCTATACCTACTCTCTGCTGGATTTTGTACTAAGGTGATGAACATGCAGAGGTAAATAATAATCAGTTCCCACTTTTTTTTTTTGCTGGGAAAGATTCACCTTGAGCTAATGTCTGTCACCAATCTTCCTCTTTTTCGTTTGAGGAAGATTTGCCCTGAGCTAACATCTGTGACCAACCTTCCTCTATTTTGTATGTGGGTCGCCACCACAGCATGGCTGATGAGGGTGTAGATCTGAACTTGGGAACTGAACCCAGGGTGTCAAAGCAGAGCACGCTCAACTTAACCACTATGCCACTGGGCCAGCCCCAGTCCCCGCTTTTAAAGTACTCAGTCTTGCAGTAGAGGTGAACTTGTAAACATATATGTTACAACACTCTACAACAAAATATTAATAATGCTAACAAATGATTCAGTGTTTAGGATGCAATGGGCACTATGATAAGTACTTTATAAGTTTATACAAGTTGTGAAGGAAGTACAGAGAGGAGAATGATTACTTTTGGCAGGACAGTCTTTCTGGAGGAGGTGACGTTTATGCTGCAGTGTAAGAAGGAATAGAAGCTCTCCAGGTGGAAAGGAAGTGAACAACGTTCCAGACAAGACAAACAGTGTGCGTGTGGAATGACATAGGCCTGAAACACCCATTGTGTTGGAGAGAACCGTATGTTTCTAGAGAGTTCTAGAACACATAGGACAAGAGCTCCGTCCTCCCAAGGACAGAGCTGGTGAGAAAAGAATTTGAAAATGGAGGCAGAATGAAATTATATTTTTTATGCTGGGACGGGAAACTTGAATTTTATTGTATAGATAGTAGTCAGTCCTTTAAGGGATATATAAATAAAGGGGAGAAAGGATTGAACTGGGTCTTCGTAAAGGTCATTTTGGCCACAGTTGGGAAGATGGTTTGGAGGAAATAATAAGTGAGATGGGAGCCAGACAAGAGTCATGAAGGGTCTGAATTAAGTAGAAGTGATTATTTAGAGTGGAGAACGATTTGAAAAATATGTGAGAAGTAGAACTGACGACATGGTGGCTAATTGGATGTGAGGACTGAGGGACATGAAAGAGTCAAGGATGACTTCATGTTTTATTCATTAGGTGGCAGACAGTGCAAAGAGCTGGTGTCAAAAGTAAATTGCACACCTGATGCTAGTTTCTACTAGTTAGAGTTCTTTGGTTGAAATCAAAATCAATTCATTTTCTGAATTATTTTTATTGTGGTAAAATACACCTAACATAAAATTTATTATCTTAACTACTGTAACTGTACTGTTCGGTGATATTGTGTGTTCATATTGTTGTGCAACCGTCACCACCATCCATCTCCGTAACTCTTTCCATCTTGTAAAACTGGAACTTGGTACCCATTAAACAATTACTCTGCATTTCTCCCTCCCCCCAGCCCCTGGCAACCACCATTCTATTTTCTGTCCTTCTGAATCTGACAATGCTAAGTGTCTCATGTAAGTGGAATCATATATTATTTGTCTTTTTGTAACTGGCTTATTTCACTTAGCATAATGACCTCAAGGTTCATCCATGTTGTAGCATGTGTCAGAATTTCCTCCCTTTTTAAGGCTGAATAATATCCCATTGCATGGATATAACACATTTTGCTTATCCAGTCATTCATACATGGACACTTGGGTTTCTTCCATGGTTTAGCTATTGTGAATAATGCTGCAATGAACATGGGTGTACAAATATCTCTTTGAAATTCTGCTTTCAATTCTTTTGGGTATATGCTCAGAAGTGGAATTACTGGATCATATGGTAGTTCTATTTTTAATTTTTGAGGAACCATCATACTGTTTTCCACGGTACCACCAACAGTGCACAAGGGTTCCAATTTCTCTACATCCTCGCCTACACTTGTTATTTTCTATTTTTTTGATAGTAGTCATCCTAATGGGTGTGAGGCAGGGACAATTTTTTTTTTTTCCAAAGATTTTATTTTTTTCCTTTTTCTCCCCAAACCCCCCCGGTACATAGTTGTATATTCTTCGTTGTGGGTCCTCCTAGTTGTGGCATGTGGGACGCTGCCTCAGCGTGGTCTGACGAGCAGTGCCATGTCCGCACCCAGGATTCGAACCAACAAAACACTGGGCCGCCTGCAGCGGAGCGCACGACCTTAACAACTCGGCCACGGGGCCAGCCCCTAGGCAGGGACAATTTTTACATGCCTGCATTTCCCCCTGTGCTACTATGAGGCCATTCATTCACGGTCTCTGGAAGTTGCATGCAGGAGTTATCTTTATTCCCATCCTCCATTCTCCTGTGCCACCATGTGGGATCTCAGTTTTTTTCTGAAAAAAGATTGGCCTTTCACTCTTTTATCCTAGGGTGAACATTAATGATAACACTTAATAGTTCACAACCCAATGAGAACTGTGTGTTTACGGGGCCCAAAGTGTGGAGTTTGGGTTCTTGGTTCAAATCCTGGTTCAGCCGTTTACTATCTATGTAGCTTTGAGCAAATCAGATCACCTGAACTTCCTCATTTTGCAAAATGGGGATTAAAAGTACCCATTGCTGAGTGGTTTTAAGAATTAGAGGAACGTCGGACATGTAATAAAAGTTCAACTAGCATTCACTTTTGTTCTACTAAGTAAATAAAGTTCTTAGTGGTGGGCCTTCAGAAAGGGAGATGGGCGAAGATTGTTGTGGTTTTAAGATCTGACCACTGGCTCTGAGATTTGATATTCTATGGTGGTCACAACTCAGTTTATACGATGGTGTCTTAGTTCAGGTTGCTATTAAAAAAATACCATAGACTGAGTGGATTAAACAATAAGCATTTACTTGTCATAGTTCTGGAGGCTGGAAGTCCAAGTTCAAGTGCCCCAGATCTGGTGTCAGGTGAGGGCCCATTTCCCGATTTATAGACAACCTTCCCACTGTGTCCTCATAAGCCGGAGAGAACTCTGGGCTCTTTGTCTCCTTATAAGGTCACAAATCTCATTACGGCGCCTCCATCCCCATGACCTCATCTAAACCTAATTACTTCCCAAAGGCATCACCTCCAAATACCATCATGTCGGAGGTGAGGCTTCAGCATATGAATTTGAGAGGGATGTAAACATTTGGCCCATAGCAGATGCCCTGTGCTGACTCTTCTCTTTCACCGAAACTTCTGCTAAGAACAAGTGCAAATTCTGACCTTGTATGCCCTGAACACATTGGGCATGAGTTTGTACTTCACCTTTCGACAGGAGACTTCATAAAGGACAGTTCTTAGTCAATTGCAAGATGGAGAGATTAGGTTGCAGCCAAAGAGGCCATGACAAGAGCAGAATCACCTGGCCCAGGCGGCCAGAAGCACCTGGAAAAAGAGAACAATCAGCGTTGTGTTAACCCCGAGGTGCTCCGAGTGATTATCCTTCTGAAACACTTGCAAGGCACGTAATGAAATGAGTGTTGCAGATACCGACAAATTTCCCAGGAAGAGGAGACAGAAAATCTTTCTAGCACAGAGATTTTCATTTACTTCCATGGAAGGGGAGATGATACAGGTTCACTTTGTGATTTTTTCTGACCCCATATAAGGCAGGGCTCAGAAATCAAATCAGGAAATCTGGATAATTCCTATTCTTTGTGTAATGACAGGGGAAGATGTTATGGTGGTCTGCCATAAATGGTTTGAAAATCGAATGATGGACAGCAAAGATGCTTAAGCATAGTCTTCCTTTGGATGTCCAGTGGATTCTGAGAAGCTTAGCTTTTGAAACTGGCATGATAAGTCCATGAGACGGCTCCTTTTAGTTGTGTTCTCTGACAATAACGCTTAATACAGTACTCACTCACTCCAGGAATTAAGGTTATCTTTTATTTTTAGCAGTGATAGGAAGGTCATGGTTTGGCCTTTAGTAGGTTTTCCATGTATTTCTATATAATAGAAATTCCCATTGGTTCCTGCAGTAACCTGAGAGATTTCAATCTTTCTAAACTTACTTGGGCTTTGGAGTCAGACAAACTGGGTTCATATCTCAGCTTTATCACTTATTGGCCATGTAACCTTTGTCAATAATCTGAGCCACAGTTTTCCTACCTATAAAGTGGGGATAATATCTAGCTCATAAAGCTTACATAGGATAATGTAAATTGCTTGGTACGGTACATAGCACATAGTACATACTCAATAGATGTTAACTTTTATAAACTTGACTTTGACACTGGGATCTTTAAAAAAGAAGATAGACATATATGTTGGATGTAGGGGTTAAAGAAGACATAGTGAAAGAAGGATACAGTGGCGTCTACTTTCTGTCCCCACCTCAATCTTCACCCTTGGTCCCAGGTCAGGATACTGCAATGGTCTGAGTAGTCTTCCTTGAGATGGATAGGAACTGTGTTGGACCATGGCTTTGAATACTACAAGGCTCCCATCTTCAAGTATCTCCCCAAAAATGGAGAATCAAGGCATCAAGAATCAACTTGGATCTCAATGGATTATCTGAACAAGAGGCGCACCCTTGTGGCCCCATCCAAGACTATGACTCAATCCAAAGCACCCCTCTCAGGCTCCTCCTATCAGAATCCATTCTTCTCACCTGCCCATGTCCCCCAAAGCCATTACTGAAGAGCTAGAGGTTATTTTGTATGAGCTTAATCCCTCCTAAGACCACTCATTATAAGCTCAATGTCCAATTTTCTGTTGGTTCAACTGTTTTTTTCTTGTTTAGGGACCAAGTTCATTAGCATCTGGAACTAAAGCCATACAGACTGTGGCCAGTATAGCATTGTTACTTTTCCTTTATTGCCATAGGGCTTGTAATTGATAATGAAACTTAACTCTTGCTCTTCTATCTCCGTCTTCCATGGGACAATAATTACAAATAGAACTTTAAGAAATTCTTTCTTTGGGAGCTGTTCACACAAAGTTAGAGGACTGTGCAGATGAAGCTTGACCTGTTCTTCTTTTAAAGGCTCTTCTCCTTCCTTTCCTACTGTAACAGCTGAATTGTGGGACTCTGGGGTCGGCGGTGGACTTTGAAAATGAATGAGACTAAAGCTGCATTTGTTCAATTTAAATTTGATTTTAACTCTCTATGAAACTATCATGACACGACTATTTAAATAACATTGGAAGTCATGAAAATTCAATCCAGCAAATATTTATTGAGAACTACAATGTGTAAGACTTCACGGAAGACACAATTGAGGATAGAAAGTTGAATGAGACAGAGTCCCTGACCTCAAGTATATTAAAAGGTATTGGGAGAAGAGATGTAATTAAGAAACAGACCCAAGCCTAGGGTTTAGAGCAATGAAATCCCAAGCAGAGTTGGACACCCTTTGACTCTAGTATGCAGTGGAAGTCTAAGAAAGCTTGTAAACTGGCTCAGAGTTCTAATTGGAGGTGTATTTGCTTCTGTAAAGAGCTTATTGAGATATCATTACGTAGAATAAAATGCACAAATCTTAAATGTATAACTTGGTTAATTTTTACATATGTACATATCTGTACAAGCGCCATATAGATATAATCTTTATCTTCAGATCAAGATGTAGTATATTTCCCTCACTCCAGAAAGTTCCTTTATGCGCCTTTCCTATCAATTTCCCTCCCCAGAGGTAATCCCCATTCTGACTTCTATCATTACAGATTAGACTATTCCTCAACTTTATATAAACGGAATATTACAGTACATCCTCTTTTGTGAAAGACTTCTTTTTTTTCACTCAGCATAATGTTTTTGAAACTCATCCATGTTGTTGCCTGTGTCCGTAGCTGGTTCCTTTTTATTACTGAGTAGTATTCTATTTGTTTATCCAGTTACCCTTTGGAGGACATTTAAATTGTTTGCAGTTTCTGTCTATCATGGATTTAGCTACTACAGACATTGTGTACAAGTCTTTGGGTGGACATATCCACTCATTTCTCTTGAGTAGGGTGTGCAACTGCTGAGTCACAGGGTATGCATGTGTATATCTTTAGCAAATAGTCTAATTGTGTTCCAAAGTGGTTGTTCTGTCTTATACCATTGCCACCAATGGTAGATGAGAATCCCAGCTGTTCCTCTTTAGACTTTCTAATATTCTTGGAAGCCAGAGAGAACCTGTTTTAGATTCAGGATCTGCCACTTAGTGACGTTGTAATCTTAAGACTAAATATCTACCTCAGTTTTCTCATCTATAAAACGGGGATGACAATCACCTTTTGCAGTGTTTGTGAAGATTGTAGTATTTGCGAAGATTAGAGACCCTGTATATAAAACTGCTATAGTAAATACCTCAATATACGGTAACTGCTATTATTATTATCTACATATCTTATGCGGCGACTTTAAGGCAATGTTTCCAAGATGTGCAAGATGGTGGTACCTGACATTTATTTTACTTTAAGTATTACATAGGCACAGATTACATTATAAAATACTGAATCACAGAGTGAAAGTTTATTTCTATTTCAATTTTCTTTAATCCCAATTATATCAGTGTGTTGTTCATCTGATTTAACACCTCTCCACCACATTCTAATCTTCCTTTTTAATAAAGAGAGACCAGGCCACAGACGCTTAGACTTTAGCAGGCAACAGTATCTAGAAAAAGAATTCAATGTTGTTTTGTCTTCATTGTTTTTAAATTTTTACTGTTGGTAGAATTAATGGCAAGTGATACTAGTAGTATTTATGGTATTTTAATATTTTAGTATTTTAATAAATTATTTAAATCTAAAAATTGAGTTATCTGAAAGTAAAAAATGTTAAGAAAATAATATTACAGGAAGAACACAGATGTGGCCACAAATGCTGTCCTCCTCAGCCCAACAGCACAGGTAGCCAGGAGCAGTTGGAGCAGGAGCTGCTCTGGGCTAAGCTGATCCCCTCCTGTGGGTCCCATGTTCAGTTTCATACTCATCTCCCCGACACACAGAGACACAAGCATATCAGTGTGCAGGGACAGCATTCTTCGTCCTTGGGGTCCAGGTCACACAAAAGACACACTAGGCGTGGGTTACTGGGGATAGAGTTTTGGTGAACTAGATTGGGGCTAGCCAAGCAAGACCAGAGTGGGGACAACTTCTACCTTCCGGAGAAGGGGTAAAGGGATGCTTGAATAAACTTCCACGTTGTACATTGCATTCACCAAGAGATGTTAGAGACACTGTCAAAGGGTTTTAGAGTCAAGTAGAGTTGGGTTCAGATTGTGGTTTTGCGAATTACTAGCTGTGTGACTTTGGGAAAATTACCTCTCATGGCTGAACCTTCCTTATTTGTAAAATAGGGATTCTAATGCCCACCTGTTTGAGTTGTGGGCATTAAATGAGGGAACACATGTGAACAGGCTTTATAAATAGTTCCTATTGTTTTGGAGATCCGGGGCAGAAATTTGAGGTAGGATAGCGTCTTCCTTTGCCTTCTCTCTACTGGGAATCAAGTATGACAAACTCTCCTTGGCTGATTAGGATCTGCTGCCTTGAAAGCTTCTTGTACTCCCAGTGCTACCAATGTTTTCCCCTGAAATTTATCCCCAAAACTTGTGGGTGCTGTGTCCCATCCCCTGAGGCCTCTGCTTTCCTACTAGAGAGAGTTATGAATTAATCCTTGTGAATGGAATAGCATATCAGAGTCCAGAGTGTTGATCTAGATGTTTCTGTTTGAGCTCTGAGAGGTATTTGGTACTTACATCTATCACAGCTCCTATCACATTGTGCACAGAAGTCAGCTAAACTAGATATGGTCAGCTTCTTGAAGAAAGGGACCATGTCTTGTTCATCTCTGAATGTGGAGCACCCAGCACAATATGGCTGCTCAGTGAACACCAAGCCCAGTGATGCTCTGTGCTTTATTTATTTTCTTAGTAGAATGTAAGGTCCTGGAAGGCGGGACTGTGTCTGCTGGTTTGGTGTTGGATCTCTAGTGCTTGTAGGCTCTCAATGGCTACAGGTTGAATGAATGAATGAGAAAAGGAGGGAGAGATGGTTTCACATTCCGGTGTTTGAGAACAGGAGATGAGCAGGTGGCCAGATCCACACAAAGGAGGCACTAGTCACTGGCCAGATCTGTTAGCAGCCTGTCTGATCTTCTCCTTTTGTTGTCAAACACTCTGCACCAGGTCCCACTCGAGTGCTCCTGCCTTAATTGATCGTCTTCTTTGCGATAAACAGGAAGGAAAATCATTATGGCACAAGCGCCTTGTCATTCCACATGCCTCTCCCCATGATGGATGCTCTCCATTTACGAAGTCGTCAGTGGAAACCCAGAGGGAATGATTGCTATCCGGGCTCAACCTGGAGCAAGTTCATCATTAAACAACTCCCGTGATTTCCACTGCTCGGCATTCATCTTTTTCTCGCGGGGCTGAGAAAGAACAGGGTTTTGACTTCAAGACAGAGAAAGCTGCCACCTAATTGCTCTTTTTGTCATCTGTACCTTGTTGTGAAGAGGTAGACAAGAGGGATCACCATTAAATGGACAGGCACTTGTAGCTACAGGAACTTTTAAACGCTCTGGCTGGGAGCATTTGGCATGATCCAGCAAAGTGGGTAATATATATATTTAAAACCCCAGCAATTGGAGTCCTAAGTATTTACCCTGGAGAGTTGAGTGCATTTGTGCGTTGGGATACACATAGAGGAAAAGGTCAGAATAGCGTTGTTTGTAATAGCCCAAACTATAAACAAGATTAATATCCATCAACCTAATGGTATATTTTTACAATGTGGTATATTTATACAGGAGAATATTATACAAAAATGAAAGTGAACGAGCCACAGCATGAATTACATATATAACGTTGAGTAAAGAATCAATACACAAAAGGGAATCCGTAGTATGATCCCATCCATATAAAATAAAAAACAGGCAAAAGTGAGTACATTGTTTAGGTAGGCATACGAAAGGAGATGAGCATATAAAGACAAGCCAATAAATGTTGATCATAAAGGTTAAGATCAAGGTTACTTCTAGCGGGAGAGACATCGTGATAGGAGAGGGACCCAGGGATGGCTTTTGTGATGTTGTCCATATTCTATTTCTTCTCCTGGGTGATTGTTTCAAAGATGTTCACTTTACAAGTATTTGCTAAACTGTGCCTTTGTGCGATTTTCTGCACATGTGTTATATTTTACAATAAAGTACATTTAAAAAGTTCAGCTTCCTAAAGACAACCCATAGATATTGAGCTGTAATTTATCCTAGTGTTTAGGCCAGTGCTTCTCATTCTTGCAAGATCTTAAAAACGACCTAGGGCTTTTGTTAAATGTGCAGGTTCTTAGGTCCCTGGCAATTCTGATTTTGTAGGCGTGGGACTGATGTCATTGTTTGGGGAGAGGAATTTTTAAAAAATTGGTTTAGAGCAAATTCTTTTGCATTAGAATCACCTGAGGAGCTTCAACGATGACTAATGTCTAGATTCTACCCGAGAGCATCTGATTTACTGGGCCTGGGCTGCGGCCTGGGCATCTAGACTTTTTAAAGCTCTCCAGGTGATTCAAACGTCCAAACCAGTGGAGACTAAACTTAAGCTGTCATGCATTTGGGTTACCTGAGGATTCTATTAAAATGCAGGTTCTGGTTCAATGGGTCTGGGGTGGGCCTGAGAGTCTGCATCTTTCATAGGTTTCCAGGTGATGCAGATGCTGCGGGCATATAGACCACACTTGGAGCAGCAAAAATTTAGAGCCTTGGGAGTCAGACTGGAGTTTGAGTCCCAGCCCTGACACTAGGTTGCTGTGTTACCTGGAACAAGGATGGAACGATGCTGAGCCTCAGTTTATTCGTCTATAAAATGGAGGTGATAATAATAATCCCCACCTTCTGGGGTGGCTTTGTGGATCAAGGGAAGCAAGCCAGGCAATGCTCTAGGAGAGCATCAGGCATAGAGCAAGTGCCCAGTAAAGGCTGCTTTGCTGGTCCTAGTGTGATCCCTACCACTTCAAAGGGCTCCTGGAGGCTGTTGAGGTGGGCATGGCATCCTAGCATTTTCTCTGCTTCTTCATTGCCCTGCACCCTGAAGCCTGATACAGAGTCCACCCAAAGAAGGCCAGATAGAGCATCAGCTGCACGGTCCCACCAGTTTAGGAGAAAACCGTAGTGAAGGCTGCTGCAGAGGAGAGGGTTGGAGGATGATGTGGAGACTTTGACCAACCCTGCTGGGAACTGAAGAAAACAGAAGACAAGCCAGGAACCCTGAGGACAGAACCCCTGATGGTGGGTTTCTTTGGATCTGCCAATTATTTTATATATGTGTGGGTACGCACGTATATATGTGTACACATATACACACATATATGGTAGGTGCTCAGCAAAGATTGGTTGAATCGTGAGTGAATTATAGTTGGGGAGACAGACAACAAATAGGTGAATATATATGTTTATGTGTATGTATGTGTGTGTATCTATATGTTTGCCTGTGTGTGTATACGTATCCATATGCATATACATATATATACAAATATTTGCCTGTTTGTTTTCTGTCTCCCCAGCTATGAATACCTGCACTTATAATATCTTTATAATATATGCATATATAATACATAATATGTTGCAGTATATATGTGTATATATGTACATATTTGCTGTTTGTCTGTCTCCCTAGCTATGAATCAATACACACACACGTATGTATATGGTGTGTGTATATATATGTGTTTGTGTATATATGTTTGCCTCTTCTTGTGTGTGTTACATATATATGCGTGTGCACACACACACACATATTTGCTTGTTTGTTGTCTGTCTCCCCAACTATGAATGAATGTATGCACATAGGGTACATTTATAATATATGTATATCTGGTCTATAATATGTTGTAATATATATGTGTATACACACATATTTGCTTGTTTGTTGTTTGTCTCCCCAGCTCTCATCCATCCATTAATTCAGCTAATCTTTGCTGAGCACCTGCCATACATCTAGCACTCCTCTAAGCCCTGGGGACTCATCAGGGGACAGACAGACAAAAATCCTTGCCCCTGGGGAGCTGACATTGGGCACTGGGGCAGGGGCAGGGGCCGGACAGTAAACAAATAACATCATATAGAAATCATGTGGTCTGTAAGTGCTAGGAAAACACCAGAGCAGGGTACAGGGCATGGGACAGGGCTGTGTGTGCAGTCTTAAATAGGATAGCTGGGGAGGCCTCACTGAGAAGATGACATCTCAGCAAGGACTTGAATGGGCGAGGGAGGGGGTCTGGTATCTTGGGAAGGGGCACTTCTGGCAGAGGGAAGAGGGAAGAGGGCCCGAGGCAGGACAATGCTTGGCAAGGAGATGGGGTGGCTGGAGGAGGGCGGCTTGGGGGAGTGAAGGGGTGGGGTGGGGGAGCAGGAGATGAAGTCAGAGAGGTGATGAGAGTTTGACTTTTTCTCGGAGCTAGTTGGTGCGACTGGAGGGTTTGAGCAGAGGTGTGACAGGCTCTAACTTATGCTTTTAACAGAATGGATCTGCTGTGTTGAGAAGACTTTCAGGGAGCAGGGTAGGATTAGGGATGCCAGTTAGGAAAGTCCAACAACCATTCCCGCTGGGAAAGGACGGTGGTTTGGCAAGGCTAGGAGCAGCGCAGGAGACTCAGGGCCGCTGTGTACAACTGAGCAAGCTGGGCACTGCACATCTCGGGGACCCATTCCCATGGCTGTGATGGGAACGGCAGCCCTAGAGTTTTGCCACGAAGGCAAGGATTTTCCTACCTCCGTGTTCTGTCCCTCGGGCTTAGACAGTGTCTGGCACGGAGGAGGTGCTCGATAAAAATGTGTTGCATAAATGAGCTGTATGCTTCCATCTCCTGCGTTCTTGGAAATACAGCAGCTGCAGGTGAATCAGTGCAGGCTGAAGCGAATTTGGGCAGATTTTGTAAACAACTCCATTTTACTTTGATGGCCACTTTGAGTGCCCTGGTATGAAAGCTCCTTTGCACTTCAAAACCATCTCATTTGATGTCATCAGGTGCAAACTAGCTTTTAACGGCATTATTTGCAGAGAAGAGGGAAAAAATAAACTTTATTATACTTTGTCACCCGCCTCTCCCGAGCATCACGTCTGAGTCACCTCTCACTCGCTGATCTGTTCTGGCTGCAATTAAAGTTAAATCACCTTTGGGACCTCAGCAGTCTCATCTTTATTTACAGCACCTGCAAATCAAGCAGTTCCTCCTCATTTTAACAGCTCCTTCAGTGGCAAACATCTCCAAACATTTCCAAAGGAGCAGGTGGAGAAGCAATAAAGAAAGGTTCCCTAACGTTTTCCCCTGCGGATGGAATGGAGACGGGGCCAGGGAAGGAGACCCGATTGTGCTGGGGCAGTAGATGCCCCATATGCTCTGGGTTCAAGTGTGGGTGCTGCCTTTTCTCAGCTGAATGGCCTTGAACAGGTCAGGGAAGCTTGCTGAACCTCAGTCACCTTATCAACAAAGTGAGGGAGGAGAACAACGCCTGTCAACCCGTCCAAAGGACTGTGCGAACCCAAGGAGATCACATTATGGGGAAATCCTTATATTCTGAGAAGCAGCGAGAGGGATCGTAGGGTGGGAAATCTGGAATAAATCTATTATTTTATTTATTAGGTGCATTGCATCATTTGTTTGAAACTCTTCTCATTATATATCATTGTGCTAAAGCATCCTTGTTTCCATGTCTGTCTCCCTATGCCTTTTTCTTTCCCTCCCATCAAATTCGTTCAGCAATTATTTATTAAACACCGTGTGCTAGGCCCTGAGTGTCCAGCAAGGAACAAGACAGATGTGGTTCCTGCCTGTCAGTAGCTTACAAGCTAGTGGAAGAGAAGCCTGGAAGAAAAAGATGGTGTACATCACCTTGTGATTACCATTGTGCTGCATTTTAGAAAGGGCAAATGTCGGGAGTTGTGAGAACACAAAACAGGGGGACTAAATTAGACTAGAACATAAAACAGGGGACTAAATTAAATTAGACTAAATTAGAGTCAGGGAGGCCTCTCCGTAGAAGTGGTAAATAGGCAGAGACATGAAGGATGGCGGGGAGTTAGCCAGATGGAAGGAGGGAATAGTCTTCTAGGCAGATGGAACAGCATGTGCAAAGATCTGGTGACGGGGTGAAAGAGAAGGCTGGTGTGGCTGGAATAAAGAAAGTGAAAGTAGAGGGGAGTCGTGAGGGTGGAGAGGTAGGCAGGTTAATTTGTTGGCGCAGTGGTGTATTAACATAGCTCTTCAGCAGAGACGCTGGTGCAGTGTCCTGGCAGTGATGACGCAGAACCAAACCAAACCAAAAGAAAACAAGCAAGCAGACAAAATGATGATAAACAACTCTGGTTCCGCTTCACCTGGATCCTTTGCAACATTTTCTCTAAAAGGTGCTGGCTGGTGCGTTTCTTCAATCAAATCATCAACTTGGCACTTCGAATATGTCCAAGCGGCTCTTTCGTAGAGGCTAGCGAACGGAGTCATTCCTTGACTTCTGGCTCCAGAGGAAGGTTGCGGGGAATAGAAGAGGCAAAGACAGTTTCCAGTTCGGTACCCTGTTAAGCTCTTCATGTGGGTGAACAGAACTCCCAGGCCCAGAACCTGGCGCTGTAGTTCCCCCATTTAATAAGATTCCTTGGATGACAGTGCTCTTTGGAAGTTTGTATCAATCACCCTGTGACATTGTTCTAATAAACAACATCCCCCTTGCTGGAAGCCAGCAGACAGACAGCTTATCCTCCCAGGGGGCCAATGGCCTCCCCACGTTACCATGAAAACCTCCTTATCAAGCTGAGACAATCACATTTACATTTCTAATTGAAGAAGAAAGCTACAGTGAGCTGGAGAGGGAGAATTATTGGGGAATATCAAGGAAAACTTCCTGACTTCCCCCGGGGGTGTCAGTGTCAGCAACCACTACAGGCCAATGTGCCTGATGCTCATAAAAGAAGCTTACAATGGACAACGGAGAAAATCGGCTGACTCCAGAGATTCTCAAGGGTTGCCTCTGATGCGGCATTTTGAGATATTTCAAAGCAATGGGACTTACTTGAAGTGGAGCACGGTGACAAACAGGACTCATTTCTTGGGTGGGTTCTCATAGGACCAACGGGGATATCTAACTTGGCTGGTTCCACCATTATTCAAATGGCTGGTTTGGCTTAGGAAAATACCTCTGTTCCCCGTTAGCTGATCCTACAGCTTCACTATGGCCATCACTCGACCTGTGACTGTGGGAGGGTCTAATTATTCACTTACACGACATGAAGGATAAAAGAAGATAACACGAAGGAACAACAGGTTCTCCCTTCCACTATGGAGGGTACAACGAAAGGGAAAACTACCCCTCTTTCCCCAAATGACCTGACCACAAACTCTGGCCCTCTGAATGTAGGGGATGTGTGTGACACATGCTCTTTGCACTCACTGATGGGCCCGAAACAGTCTTCAATATGGAGGTGGCTGAAAAATATTAGTTGGTTGTCATCGTGGGAGTATGGCCAAATAGGACCAATCTTGCTGTCAGAACCAGGCTTTTATGTTTTCAGCAAGATAGGTTTTGATGACCTTTTCCTTAATTATTTAAATTAAGTTGTGCTTCAGAAGGCTAGGGGTGAGTTGGAATAGCCCAGATGGGACTACTGGAGAGAGGGGAACACTTGAGTAGACCTGTGGCCTTCCAGCTCCATTTTAACTTGAGGGATCTCTTTTCATTCTTTTTGAAAAAGGCTTTAATTATGGAAAATCTCAAACATAAACAAAAATATCAAGAAAGTATCATGAAGGCAAGTGATACCTGCAAGATGGCGGAATAAGAGTTTGTACGTCATCCCTCTGACAGAACATTGATCCTGACCATCACCCCTGGACCAGAGGACCTGTGTGGGAATCTGGGAGTCCTGTGGAGAAGTTCCAGCACATCACTGAAGCAAAAAAACCCAAGAATAGACACACTGAAGAGGATAAGAACAATTTCACTTTACCCATGTCATCTTCTGCTCCATGGCGGCACAGCTCAGTGTCAACAGAGACCCCTTCAGTTCATAATTTCTCCAGTGGGGGAAAGTCAGAGAATGTGAGTGAGGGCCTGGCTTCCACAACCACATTGCCCAAAGGCCCACTTCTATCTCACCCCATCCAGAACACTGAGATGAGCTGTGCGACTAAAGGGCTGGGAGAGGCTGGGAGCACAGCAACCAGGGCTCTGAACTTATCAGAGGGATGCAGATCCTGCTAACATCTTCATGGACTCCATCAGGAAGGCTGCCCATGAGCTACTGGGGATGCTTCACTTGTAGACACCCTCAAGTGGACCAGGGGCACCCCCAAAGTTCTCATAACCCCAACGCCCCTCCCCTTGTGGCCAGGTCCCAGCATGTGCTCCCATGGATGGTGAGTGTGAACCTTTGCAGACAGCCAGCGAGCATATGCAGAAAGCCTGCCGGCCTCTGCAGGATGGGGACAAAGCACAGAAAGGAGCATTTCAGGGCACCGCCCCGGGGAGAACAAATGAGAGGCTCTCAGCACCTGGCCTGGCTTTGTGAGATCAAGAGAGGCAAACAATCTCAAGAATTCTCTTCTCTACGATGTCCCTAATGCTTTCCGGCTCCCATAGCCCTCTTCTCCCCTTCCTGGTTCTTCTGACCAGAAATCCAATCCGGGGCTGTGTTTTCCCCTCTTGTCTGTACTTCCCATGACTGTGTTTGAGTCTGGGGCCAAGAAGTGGGAGGAGAGAGAGAGTAAGAAAACAATGGAGCTCTTCTCTTCTCTCAAGTTTTACGTAATACCCAGCTGCTGCTGCCGCCACCATTGCCACTGCTGTCTGTCATCAGATTGCTTGGGGGCTGGGACAGAGGATAATAGGAAAAGCATAAATATGGGAAATTACCCCCCTCCCCGGACCCTTAGGGGCATCCTTTCTCATTAGACTGAAATGAAGGTTATCTTGCAGCTTTTACTGTCTGCAACCTGTGCCTAATTCTGGGTTTTGGCATTCCTTGGGGTCCAGGCTGGGGATACTAGTGGAAAAAAAAAATTCCAGAAAGTCACTGCTGGATGGTCTTGCTTTGAGTCCTGATTTTTTTTTTTTTTCCAATCAGCCTGCTACAATTTCCTTTTCAGAGTCCCCAGATGCTGTCCTATGCATTCTCAGCAAGGTTGTTGGTTGCATTCTGTGGGAGAAACAAGGTGGGCCATATTTCCTCCACCTTACCCAGAACTGGAACTCGATGATTTGCTTTTCAAAAATCTATTTTATTTTTTGGGCTTAAGTTCTGCTTTATAACAAGTCAGTTTTATTGAAGCGCAATTTACATACCATCAAAAGCATACATATTAAGTATACATTCATTGGATTTTGACAAATCCTTATGCCCATACAGACAGCACCCCAGTGGAGATATAGAGCATCTCCATTCCCTTGGGAAATTCTCTCATCTCGCTGCTGCTTAAAAAAAAAAATTTGAAAACTTCTGGAATTGAAGATGTTATTTGCTCTTGATTTTTGAAGGAGAGTCAAATCTCCTGCTCCTTCCGATTTCCTCAAATCCACATGAGAGGCAAAGGGCCCGGTGCACCCCCAAATGAGGCAGCACCAAGGGTGATTCTGGACAGAGGGCAGGGAAGGCGAGAAGACAAGAAAGCAGCCCATTGTGGGAAGAAATGTGCTTCTCTTGGCTCGGGCAGGCAGGTCTCCCAGTGGAACCCCGCGGCCACTCATCCAGACTGCAGCTCGCCGGGAGCCTTGGCATTCTCCGGGCCTGCCAACAAAACAAACACAGTCAGAGACAGCAAGCATATTTCTTAAAAGTCAGCTTGATCTGCCTCCTGGAGGGGAGGCTGCATGTCCATGTGCCAGTCACGTTAGAGCAGTCAATTTCCTGCCAGCAGTGGGTGGGGAATGGAACCCACGTGGGTCACGAGGGCACCCTATCTGCAGGCATGACAAGGGAAAAGCATGCTACCCTGCCTAAAATGCACATAGCCCGAATCTTCCTTGAAAACAACCCCTCTCTTACTTGCCCAAGACAAAGTGAATTCAGGAGAATGTGCTATTGGCGTAATTCATCTTCAGATGGCTGGAACTTTGCCAGGTGCCATCAGATTGGGAATGCATATGTGGGCTGGTGGATCTTTGAGATGCATAGCTGGTCTCATGTCTCTTGGCCAGTTTAGAAGCAAATTGTTGCCCCTGGAAACAGCTATCAGATTGAAAATAGTAAGTTATGAATATCCTCAATCCTTCTTTGTGTTTGAGTTCGTGGAAACTCTCACTTGCCTTTAATAATGGTAGATAATTCATGGCTGCTAGGGCTGTAGGGTGTTAATGAAACCCCATAACTACATCCTTAAGGGTGGAAGGAATTGATGGTACAGTCCGTTATTAAACAATCTCAATATTAACCTGTAACACACATATAGTCCAGAAGAATGTAAAAAACACATACCGTTTTCAGGTCAAGTTCTATTTCAAACCATACAGAGGCCACTGACAACTGGTGTTGGTGGTGGGTAGCTCCTCTCTCCCATTCAGCTTGTCCCCACCAGTGCCTTCTCTTCATGATCGCTGTAGAGCCTAATGCCTCACTTTTAACTCTTTCATCTTCAGGATCTTATACCCCCCCCAACTCTGCTCCCCTCATGACCCTGTGTCTTCTGTTTAGTATTTAAAAATAGGATGTCAGTTACTCAGTCGCGTCTGGATCCACTGAGGATAAGTGCAGGGATGGGAGTCTAGGTTAAAGGTAGATGGTGACTTTGGCCCTTGTGGGTAAGACATCGGCTATGTTGGACAATTACACTACCAAGGTGGCCCTCTTCCTGGCTCAGTGCTTGGCATTATTATGTTAGAAGATTTTTAATCTATGTTTTCCCCCTCTTTAGTTCCATTATCAAATGGGCCCTGCCTCCATTTGTTAAATTACCTTTGGAATGTCCAGGCCCCAGGAGAAAGGGGAGAAGGAAGGAAAAACTTACCCTTGCAAGCTATGTTAACATCAGTCAAAAACAGGAAATCAACATTTTGGCAAGTGTATCCTTTTGAACATATCAAAACCACAAGAATGTTTAAATGCAGCAGTTTCTTCAACAACCTCATCTTTAAGAAAATTTGGATTTGGGTCTCTTCCCTCAGTCTGCCACATTAGGGTGTCTGGGAGCAAGGCCCGGGTACTACATGTCTAATGAGTTCACCAGGTGATTGTTATAGGATTCAGGAGCCACAGTTTTAGAGAGCTTATCTGCTTCCCACATGGGAAAAAAGAAATCAAACAACTCCAGCTAAGGAATGGGTAGGTAAGAAGGCGTGTGCCGCTTGAGCTATGGATGGAAGTAATTCTGTCTCCCATAGACTTGGTGGGAACAGAGAAGCGGGTTATAATGGGTGAAGTGAGGAATGTCGCATTAGTAACAAAGTGTGGATAATTAATTAGTTATTTAGGAAAATGGGATTGTTTAATGTTGGATTAAGAATTTTTAGAGGCAAGGGAAGCCACATGGATTTACAAAATGAAAAGCTACGGAAACAAGATGTATTCATAGCATTGAAGATTTCCCAAAGGGGCACAAATAACAAAGCGTTTTCTAGTGAGCTGAAGCAGGACATAATATATATTGTTTCTAGTAGCAGGGACACTTTTCTGCTGATTTGGAGCCTTAATTCTTCCAAAGTTTAGGCTCTGTGCAGACTGAAATCTTGGTGATTATTGCAAGATAGACAGACTTCCAGTACTCTCTCGTGCACTAGAAAAGGGAAAACTCTTTCATTGCTCCAAAGTCGGAGATGATCATTCAGTCAATCAATCATTTATTTACTCCACAAATATTTGTTGAATATCTACCACATGTTAGGTATAATGCTAGGCCCTAGTGACACACTGATGGACAATCCTAATTATGTGGCGTCTGTATTCGAAGACTGGCCCCTGTATTTGTTATCTATTTCTATGTCACAAGTTATCCCCAAACTTAGCTTAAAACACTGAATGTTTTTTATCTCATAGTTTCTGTGGGTCGGGAATTCAGGAATATCTTAGCTGGGTGGTTCAGACTCAGGTTCTTACAAGAGATTGAGGCCAAAATTTTGGCTGAGAATGTGGTCATCTGAAGGCTTGACTGGGTTTGGGGAATCCACCTTCAAGATGGCATGCTTACATGGTTGTTGGCAGGAGGCCTCGGTTTCTTGCCACATGGGCCTCTCCATAGGGCAGCTTGAGTGTCCTTACAGCATGGTAGCTGGCTTTCTCCAGAGTGGGTGATCCAAGAGAGAGCAAGGAGGAAGCTGCAATGTTTTTTATGACCTAATCTTGGAAATTACATACTGTGACTTCTGCCACATTCTGTTCCTTAGAAATGAGTCACTAAGTCTATCCCACACCCAAGAGGAGGAGAATTAGGCTCCATTCTTTTAATGGAAGAGTATCAAAGAACTTGTGGACATCTTTTTATATCATACCCCACTTTATCTAAAAGACTTTGTTACTTGTATTATGGCTAGGTTCAAATGTAGGCTTGATGGGGCCGGCCCTGTGGCCTAGTGGTTAAGTTCGTACACTCCACTTTGGCAGCCCAGGGGTTTCGATGGTTTGAATCCTGGGCATGGGCATGGCACCACTCCTCTTGCCATACTGAGGCGGCTTCACACATGGGACAACCAGGGGCACTCACAACTAGAATACACAACGATGTACTGGGGGGCTTTGGGGAGAAAAAGAAGAAAAAAAGAGAGAAGATTGGCAGTAGTTATTAGCTCAGGTGCCAATCTTTAAAAAAAAAATATCGACTTGAAGGTCATGTATAAGCAAGCTGACTTAACCATCTAACCACTCTCAGATACTAACTATGTACTGATTGTTGACCATGACCACACATTAGAATAACTGGGGAGTGTAGCTTTTCAAAAATATTGATACTTGGGTTCCACCACCAGAAATTCTGACTCAAATGATATGGAATGGGGTCTGGGTATTGGTGATTTTTGAAAGCTCCCCAGGTGATAAATCTCTGCCCAAATAAACTGAAAAATTACTAATTAATAAACCTTTAAGCCACTAGCTATTCAATGCCATCTTCGTCTTTGTGTAATTGCATGATTTGGTGAGCTCTCTAAATGTTTTCATGGGCTTTGTTACTATTTATCCACTTGTATTCATTTTATCCACGTTCGGATTTGGTTTTCTTGTTTATTTTGGATCCATTTCCCAATTATATTAGAGTTCGACATAATGATTTTTCCTTACAGCTTCATCATGCATTCGCACATTTAAAGGAAAAATCTTAACTCCAGCAAAATTGGCTTGAAGCATGTGTGTACTATGTAAAAATGTCAGGAATGCTATAATTATATTTTATCAGGTGAAGCTTAACATTTTAATGGGCGATATCTAAGACTGATCTGACAGGGTGTTTTTGGATGGTGAAATGGATGCTCAAAATAAGAAAACACCACTCAGAAACTAAATGAATCACTTCTGCCAGACAAGTAGAATCAGAGTTTATTCTGAAGGGCCTGTATAATTTTTCTGAAGTGCTGTCCTCTTTTAATGTCTGTTCATTAAATCTGATTTGGAAGGTTGGGAAAATAACCCCTCTGTGACTTGTTAATCATTAACAAAGAGGAGTGAACATTGGCAAAGTTCCAGGAGAAGCCCTTAGCTGGGTATTTATTTCATCTCACCCTGGGTATAATTCACCAAAATATCAAGAGTTTAAGCAACTTCATCAGCTCCACAGCTCCATCCATTCCTTTGTGTATCAAGACATAATATCAACCAAATTGGACGAATGGGCTCATTATAGCTACACTATTTATTGTCATTATTCTCTCCTGGGAGTGAGTTTAATTTACTTGGGTTATTCTGCTGATGTGTGTGTTGTCTTTGTTTTGTTTATCAACAGGACAGTCATGAGTCCCTTGGCTTGAGTTATGTCCCTGATTAGAAGCATAATTTTGCACATTAGCTGGAAAATGGATGAGCTCTGCATATTGCATATGAGTGAAGCACTGCCAACTCTTTTAGGAAATGTTGATTTTTATCTCTAAGAAAGATCGCTCTTTTCCCTGGAGTGTCAAAAAATCCCCCTTTCAATAGGAGGGTGATCAGGTTGCAGCATCTACCATCCCAGGACTGCCAGGTTTGACTCAGATGATCTGACTGCCAGCTTCCTTCCTTCTTTACAAGGCTTTCTGTAGGGAATATGGGTTAAGGATGTGAAACTGGAAGTTAGATCTGGATTTGAGGCCCATCTTGACTGCTCACTGTATGACCTTGAGCAAACTATTTTTCTGTCTTCCACAGAAAGTTGTTATGAGGATTGAATCAGCGCATGGCTCAATCACTCTTGTTTATGTTTGCCTTGCCTTTTTCTGCCCTGTCCCACGGACTGGTTACAGCCTCTCTTTCCTTTGGAAAACTTTTGGTTCAGGGTGCCCAACCCTCCAGAGGGCTGGGCATTTGGTCAAAGAAAATTCAAACAGAATTTTATCAATGGAAATTCATTCTGAGCACTTTGAAGGTATTATTCCATTGTCTTCTGGCATCCATTGTTACAGCTGAGAAGTCATCTATAACTCTTATTATTGCTCTTTTGAAGGTACTTTCTTTTTCCTCTAGCTGCTTTTAAAACTTTCTCATTGCCATTAGATTTTAGAAGTTTAACTATGGTGTGACTAGGTTTTTAAAATTGTTATTATATGTATTCTCTCTTCTTGTGATTCATAGAGTTTCTTGAATCTGTGGCTTGATGTTTTAAGTCATTTTTGGAAAATGCTCTTCAAAAATTGCTTCTTGTACCTCCCACCAGTCTCTGTCTCCTCCCCTACCGGGCAGCCAATTACATGAATGTTAGAGCTTTTCAAGATGTCTCATATATCTCTAGTGCATTTTAATGCATTTCCTATCATTTTATTGATCTCTGTTCCATTCTTAATATGTTCTACTGATATACCTTCAGATAGACTAATTCTTTGTTATTTTGTGTCTAATCTGATGTGAAACTATCAAATTCTTAAAGTCAGTTTTGTATTTTTTTAACTCTAGAACTTCCGTTTGATTCTTTGATGTAGATTACAGTTCTCTGGTTAAATTTTCCATCTCACCATCTACTTTCTTGAATATTAAAGTTATTTTAAATTCTCTATCTGATAAGCTAGTATTCTGTTTTTTTCTCTTTGTCTCATCTCTTGATGTGCCTGGTAACTATTTATTAAATGCCACATAAATGTATGAAACATGTTAGAAACTCTGGATCATGTTATTGTCCTCTAGAAAGGGGATAGTTTTGATTTTGGAAGGCAGTTAAAGTAGAAGCATATTACCCCTATCCATTATAAGATACATCTGATAGGAAGCTAGGTTTGTCTTTGTAAGTGATGGTCTAAATTTACCCTTAATTCTAAGGTGGAGCCCTTCAGGGCCCCCAGTCAAAACCTTGTGATGTTTACCAGCACCTCTTATTTTTGGCTATCTTGAACTCCAGTTTTTGTCTCCCCACCATTATGTGACTACTGTAACCTCTGCTTAGCTTCCCAGGATTTTAGTTTATGTTTTCTGCTCAGCTTCTCAGCCTCTCAGCCACTGCTTACAAATTTATAAATGCCTCAAGGGGAAATGCAAAAGCCAAACATGAAGCTTACTTCCATCTTCTCCATGACGTTGACCCCTCAAGTTATGGCTACTTTAGTAGCCATGAACTTTACTCTTCCCCAGCCCCCTGGGACTTCTGAAAGAGCTGTTCATCTTTTGAACACTTTAGTCATTACTTTCTGCCTGGCTTCTCTCCTTTAAGTTGCTTCCAAATTAGCAAATGCCTCAAGGGGAAGCTTGGAACAGAAGATTGGGTTCGCCCCACAGCCCGGCTACCTTGGTAGCTCCTCAATGACTTCTAACATATTTTTAAATATTTCCAGCTTTTCTAGCAGTTCTTGTTGGAACTCTTGGTCTGATATAAACTAGACCATTATAGCTGGAAGTAGTGCTCTTTCCTGGAAATTTTAATTTTGCTTTGAGACGCAGAAGCGGAAAGGCCACTGGTTGTTTTCTAGGGAACCAATTCTGAGACCTCTACTGGTGAGATCTCCTGTGATATCCTAATTATGGGATATCCCTGAGATTGAGTGCCCCCTCTTTTTTAATATGTTACCCACCTAGTGTATTTCCAGTAAAAACCCTCTTTTTATTAACCAGCCTGAGTTTCTGTATTTTCAAATAAACCATAAACATAAAACACATCTGTGAGTTGGCTACTGAGAATAAGAGGACCAATTTGAATTGTAAGCACATAGTCGTGTAATGTTTTTTGGGGAGACTAAGTGGCCTGGTTTTACTAGGTTTCAAAAGCAGCGCTGTCACTGGGCTGCTTAGTGACCTTGGAGAATTCATCCCCTTGGGTCTCAGTTTTCTCATCTGTAAAATTTGATGTTTGTACAAGATTATCTATGAAATTCTTTCAAGCTGAAAATCCTATGATTCTTATTTGGAGCTAATTGGCCCATGCAGGAATTGAATCCACAAACTTGCCCTTTTAAGCCCTTGGTCTTACCAGTTGATCAGGCTAATATTCTGCATACAATGTTCCTTGTTAAAAAAAATAAAAAAGCTAGCTATAAAACTTCCTCTACGTATAAAGTAAGGCACACCTGAATAGGAATAGTCCTTGTTTGGATAATATTGTGCAAGGGGTAGAGTTTGTTGGAAAGGCCACTTTGATAGTGAATGCCAATGGTTCTACCTAAGTTAGATGCCATTCTGTAACAACACCGCAAGATATTCTTTTAACCTGAGAAGTTTACAAAGGTATAAACAAAACAACCGGGGAAATTTATCCTCACATTTTGGAATAACTATATATAGTTATTTATGATTAACCTAAGCACATACATCCATAACTTTATGCTTATATAAATGTGTGCAATATATACAGCAGCATCTTTGACCTTTCTAGGAGGATGTCGTTAACTGTGCTTCCAGCTCAGTGTGAACTTGTGCATGTCACTACTGGCTCCATGGATGTCAGTATCTCAGTTCTTGGTAGACGGTTTAAATTTGAATTCTAGACCTCCTCAAAAGCTCAATAATGAGACACATTTATGAAGTACTACCAATCCGGTTTTAAGATACTCTAAAATTTAGACTTTATTGAAACCAATTTATCAGAGAGCTGTGTAGCTGGCACACACTATTTTGTCCTTTGGGGAAAATTGTTTTGGCTCTATGATGCCCAACTATGTCAAATATGCTCACTTCCTTCCATCTTTCTATCATTATCTTCAGCCAAAATGCCATCATTTGTCATCTGGATTACTACAACACCTAGCCTCATTCCTCGCTCACTGGTCCTCCCATATTCTCTGTGGATCCCATACAATCTGTTCTCCCTCGGATACCAAGTGGTCTTTGCAAAATGGAAGTCTTATTGTGTCACCCACTTGCTGAAAATCCTTCAGTAGCTTCCAATGGTCTTTGGACAAATTGCTCCATTGTCTGACTCTTGCCTATGTCTTCAGCCTCTTCTTTCACCAGACACCTCTCCCTCAACTTCAGCCACAGTGGTTTAAACTCACCATAGCAACCTTCTTCCATGGGGCAGTTTCATGTGTTGTACCTTCTGCTTGGGACACCCTTCTCTCCTCTCTTTGCCCAGGGAAAACCTACTCAAACTTCAGATCTTAAATCAATCAACCCCTTGGTTAGATCAACCCCTAGGTTAAATCATCAATCATAGTCTTTTTTGCATGCATTTCTGCTTCACTGCACTTGCATTTTCCTGTGCTTTGTTGACTTTTGTCTGAATCTCTGTTTAGACTTAAGCTCCACAAGAACAGGAATTTTATATCTTTCTATTTGCCATTATTTTTGCTCCCCAGAGTACAGCACAGCGCCTGGAAAACAGTTGGTGCTTAATAAATATGTTCTGAATAAATGAAGGAAACAGTTTGCTTAAATTCATCATTTCATTTAACATGGGGATAGTTTTGAGGATGTTTCTATTAAAATCTTCTTTCACTGAGCACATAGCCAAGAATATTTTCTCTAGTTTCAGCACCAGAGACAAATTGTCTCATGAATAATTGATTTATCTTATTTTGTCTATAGATACTGAGAATTAAGTTACTGGTTGTTTTTTCCTTTTTGTTTGGCTCCTAAGCAGGCCTGAGTGAAATGTAGCATTGAATTCCAGCTAGTTATGTTCATTAATCAAGATCTATTTATTCAGCAAACACTTATTGAGCACTTGCAGTGTGGAAAACACTGTCCCAGGTACTAGAGATACAGGAGTGAGCAAAACCAGATAAGACTGTTTCCTAAAGGGGCTTAAAATATTTATTTAGGTAGCTGTTAATTAAAGAATCATACAAATAAGTCTCACAATTACAATTCTGAGATGTGCTATAGAAAGTAAGTCTGTGGGACTATGAGAACTTAGAACATGAGGATTTGTTCTGGTCAAAGTAATGTTTGAGGGGATATCTGAAGAAGAGTAGCAGTTAATCACGCAAAGAATGGAGGGAAGAACATTCCAGTCAAAAGCATGAGCAAATGTCCTCCAGCAGAAGGAAGAATTTAACCAGAACAGATCAAAATTAGGCCAATGTAGAGGAATGGAAAGGGTAAGGAAGAATGTGGGAAAGGTGAGTTTGGAGGGCTATGCAAAGGCCAGATTGTGCAGTCTCTTGTAAAACTTGTTAAAGAATTCTGTCTTTATTTGGAGGACAATGGAAAATCACAAAAGATTTTTAAGGGTAGGGGCATTTTTATTTTCAAAGAAAAAAATCTTCATTGACTATAATGGGGACATAGCATATACATGAGTTTATAGCCTTAATATTTTGTACAACCTAATTTTTACTTCTATAATACTGTCTGTGGCTGGATTCCCTAGAAATAGAGCCTAAGACAGGGATTCTTTTGCAAGTGGTTTCTTGAAAGAGGGCTCTCAGGAGGAGAGTGAAAGGATAGGGGAAAACAGTTCATCGAGGATGGGTCCCGGGTGGAGATTAGCTTCAGCCTGATCCCAGTGGGAGCTCTGGAGCATGCCGTGCATCACAGAATTGATTCCACCTTGAGGCCAGGGAACCAGCAGGGCTCAACTGTGAGCCATCAGGAGCCAACACTCCTGTTAGCCGTGAAAGGAGATCTGAGTGGGGTTTCAAAAGTGTCTATCACTCATGCTTTATTTACTTTTTCTTGATTTGGAAAAGATTTAATTTTAAAGTATTTATTTATTTCACTAATAATAAATGCACGTGATTAACAAAGAAAAAACTAAAAAGATGTGTGAAATGTCTCCAGTTTTCTTCCCCAGAGGCAACCACTGTTAAGAATTTCTGGTATATCCTTTCAAAAGTAGTCTATAGGTACTTGTCTCTACCTTTCTATAAAGCAAATCATGGCATGTACGCCTGTTACTCTGCACCTTGTTCTCTTCACTTGACAATAAAACTCACAGAGTATTCTATATCAAGTCACAGAGAGCTGCATCATCATTTTTAATGGCTGTAGAGTGTTGCATTGTATGTCTGTATCACAGTATATTCACCTTGACTTTTTCACTGAGTATTCCTTATACACCTGTACTATGCATATGTCTATAAGCCACCTCAAATACTTGGAACAAAGTAGAAGGTAAATAACTAAAACTAAGATATGGGATCTTATGTCCAAGAGTTCCCCTGGGAGACTAATCATAGGACCTGGAAATGTCACATTCAGAGAGGGAAGCATATTTTTTCCTGTATGACCCTGCAGAGTCCAATCAGCAGTGGATAGTCAATCATTTCATTATGGCTGGAGGACCTTGGCTGAAACTCCTGTCATTTCATCTGAACATGGCAGAAGTCCCAATTTCAAGCCAATTTCAGAGCCTATTTCATTGGTTCCCAAGGAATCTGTTATGATTACATCCAAAGCTCTCCAAACTTTGCTCTAGACTTTATTGATTTAATGTAAAGCCTAATAAAATTCTATGGCTTTATAATAAACTGGCCTGATCTAGATTTGGGCTCAAAAGCAACAGTGATGGTGCCTTTTTCTATATCTTTATCTTTGGAGATTTAATTGTCTTATCTAAGTCCTGGTTTAATGGAGTCGAAGGTCTGAAGCAGTTCCTGCCTGGTTCTGTTGCAAAGTGAACAGCTGACATTCTTACAAGATGAAGAGCTGCTTTGAAAGCTAAAGACAGAATCTTGGCTTCTCTCCTGAGACAGCCTGCACAGCCATGATTCACACACTGCAGGCACCACCGTGGAGCTGGGTTGAGGTAGGGATGCTGGTGTTTCCTCAAGCGGGACCTCCCCGGTTTCCTTCTTTCATCCTTTCCAAAGGACAGATGCTCCATGGCTAGATGTCATGATTAAAACACATGGCCCCAAATTGAACGTAGCTCTGTAATTCCTGTTTGATTCTGTAAGAAGTCACGTGGATAGAACTTAGATGTCTGTTTTTTCTCAGATAAATGTGTTTCACCAAGAGATAACTAACATTAAAGAGTCGCAATCAGACACAGTATTTTATACTGTCCAGTGTCTAGGTTAAAATGAAGGCACTATTGTAAGTCTGGGAATAAGCCCTTTGTTGTCTGAGGATCAGTAGGTTGAGGTCAGATGTTTTGTACCTTGTACCAAAATTGACCATGACTCCGGTTTGTATCCCTTCACTCTCTCTTTGAAAGAGATAGAAGTGAGGAGCAATTGCCAACTACTTTATCCAACCCTGCTCAGTGAAGGTGTTGAAACCAATATTCATTATTAGCAAATCTGATATTTTCAGTTGGTACAATGTGACACTGATGGATTATATATGTAGATGGTCATTTCTTCTTTGCACTTTGTATTATTGACAGCCTACTGGGTGCTGGAATCTACCTAAGACATAATGCTTCATAATTCTCCACTAAGCCCCAGATTCCTCATATATAAAACAATCATGAGATTGTTGTAACTATTCTGTAAGGGACACCTATTCATTGTCCCTTAGCACAATGCTTGGGACGTAGTAATTGCTCATTCAGTATATTTTCAATAAATATTTAATGAATGCCATGAGTGAGGCACTGTTCAAGGTACTGGAGACATATACATAATAAGGGATATGATGCTTACATCCTAATTTTGGAAGATAAATAAACAAATAATCAACATAAGTTTAGACAGTAATAAGTGCTATGAAAATAGCTAAACAAGATAATGTGATCAAAATTGAACAAGAGAGGAGAGATTGTAAGATGAAATGAAGTGGTGCACTGGTCTTAGGCTGTTTGCCCTAAGATCCATCTTTTTCACTTCTTTATTGTGATCTTAGGCTCAGAGGGCTGTAGGATGTGTTTCTCAGCTGGATTCTAGATGAGTTCAGCCAATGGGAGACACTGGTGGGATATTAGAGGGATGGAGGAAGGAAGAAGCCAGGGTATTTTTCTCCCCCATCCTTCTGTGCTAACTGGGTGCCCAGCAGTGGTTGTGTTTCTCCTGTGGCTTTAGCTTTTGCTGGGCAGGTCTAAAGCTTTTTCCAGCTTTCACCTGGTGACGCTGACTCATGAAATCCAGTAATACTACTTCCTTCCTTTGGTTTTCCAGCTTGAGTGGACTTAGTTTTCCTGCTGTAGCAAATCTTTGAGTTGTCATTTCTTGTTTGGCTTCAGAGCTTATCCATCACATGCATAACTAACTGCCTACATTAAATTCCCTCTGTTTCACATACTTGGGAAAGTTTCTGCTTTCCTGTTTGGATCCTGACTTGCACAAGGGGTTAAAGAAAGTCTTTCTCAGAAGGTGCCATTTGAGACAAAACTTGAAAGACTGAAAGCTAATTGTGTGATCTGGAGGAAGGACATTCTAGGCACAGGGAAGAGCAAAGGAAAAAAGCATTGAGATTATGATGACCTTAGAGTATTTGAGGAACATAGAGAAGCCAAGTACAATTGGAGCATGGTGAGTGGGCAGGAGAGGGTGGAAGACAAGTATAGAGAAGAAGGTGGCGGCTAGTTGGTGGAAGATCTCATAGACCAAAGTAAGGATTTTGGATTTTATTCTAATTGTGCTTGGAAACCATTGGAATATTTTAAGGTGAAAGAAGGGGCATGCAAGTAATATGATTTATATTTGCAAGAGATTGTTCTGACTGCTCTGTAAAGAATATTATAGGGTTATAAGACTAGAACAAAGACCAGTTATGTGCCTGTTGCTTATGATACAAGCAAGAAATGACGTCAACTTAGGCTAGGGTGGAAGCAAAGGAAATAGAGAGAGGTGGGAAGATTCCTAATATGTTTTGGAGAAAAAGTCCACAGAGCTTATTGATGAGAGGATTGAGGAAAACAGAGGAATCAAGAGTGACTCCTGGAATTTTGACCTTGGAGTTTTTATTGATCTTATAATTTACCCAGATGAAGAAGACAGTGAGTTACAGGTTTTCAGGGGCGAGAGAATATTTGATTTTGGATATGTTAAAGTAGAGATGCTTCTTTGACAGCTAAATAAAGTTATCATGTAGGGAGCTGTAGATCATGTCTGGAGCTCAAGGGAGAAGTCCTAGTTAGAAGGATAGATATGGAAGTCAACAGCACAAATCCATGGGAATGGATAAATTACCAAGAGAAAGAATATAGATATATGGCAACCATCATTATTACTACGATTGTCTTTATTGTTGTTATTATTAACCTACAACAAGGTCTCATGCTTCCTCAAAATAAAACTTTCACCAAAGCTTGAGACTTGCTAAGTTGATAGAAGGGAATGATGGAAATGGGTATAGTGAGCAGCCAAATGACCAATTTGCCTAGATGTTTGTTAGAATATTCTTATTCTTTTATCTGTAGACCAGATGGCTAGCTGGGTAAGTAGTGAGTGTGATGGATGGTCTGGGACTGTGAACATCACCTCCAAGTGCAAGTTTTCTGGAGAGAAGCCCAGGCCAGTTTATTATAGAGTAGTGAATAAATCTGCTTCATATTCACATTTGGTATGAATAATTGAGTCACCCATACCAAATTGCCTCCTATAAAATGTTTCATCAAGAATAAGACAAGTTGTGATGAGTACATATGGGTGTGTAAAGACTTAGCCTATTTGATTTTAAAAAAGAAATTTGAAACAATAGTTTTTAAGGCCAAACCAGTTCTTTCCAGAAAATTCTCCAGAGTAAGACTAAGGAAATACTCAGGCATTTCAAAGCAAAAGAGTTAAGTAAGGCATAGTAAGCTCATATATGACCTCCTTATTCTTAGGTCATTGCCTAGTGAGTCTCCAGAAACCTAATTTACCTGCTGCTGTTGTTAAGCAATACCTCTTAGGCATATATGGGGAAGCTCTGATAAGAGAAAATGTATTGAATAATCACAGAAGATGGAATGAGGAGTGACCTTGGTGTCACCATATGGAAGTCAAATATGCCCAAGAATAACACCAACAGCAGGGTCTACAGTGTTGTTAGTTCACTCTTCAAGCCTTATTTTAATGCATCTTAGAGATGAGCGTGCATGTTTGAAAAAGTCACTTCTTTGGCTGTCCATTTCTTAAATTGATAGAGCATCCTTGGCTCTGTTAATTAGAAGCAGGAGCACATAGTGCTGCCTGATGAATAGCAACAGGAAGATGATCCAGGATGATATTTTATCTTCTCCAGTGCCAAATTCAGAGCATGCCAGCGTTGAGGACAGTTTGGAAGTCTTCGTAATATTGGTGCTAAACCAATTTTTTCACATGCCTAAATTAGGCTAATCAAATCTGTCAGAATTCTGAACATCGAGATGTCACTGCTGTCAGGAAGGCCCTCTTACCTTGGATGGTGTCAGATAGAAGCCTTAATAATGGCTTCATTCTGTTATTTTACCTATGAATGCTGTTTATCTTCAACTTTCTCGTTTTCTCTCCTGTTTTTACCCCAGTGGACCTGGTATGTGATAAATCTATGAATCCATACTGGTTGCACATTCATGTGGCAGTGGTGGGATGGTGGAAAGACGACAAATAAATAAATAGAAGGCAAACCAAATCTAACAATAGGGCACAAATATCTACGAGTTTTGGTTTTTAGTTGTTGTTTATTTTTTTGGATATTGGAATTTCCAAAGTGAATTCTCTAGCCGGTTCTCAACATGGCACTTCTTTTAAAATTTTAGTGCTGCTCTCGTATCTCAAGACATTGTAAATCTATGCTAATTAAATTGGTGTGGTATTCACATAGCTATAGACAAAGAGACTGATGGAACAGAATAGAGAGCCCGTATGATAGAGGTGGCATTGCATATCAGTGGAGAAAAGGTGGATATTTTAATTAATGGTGCTGAGACGTTCATTATCTATGTGGAAAAACATGGAATTGGACTTCTAATTCACGCTATGCACAAAAATGAATTCCAAGTGTATTAAACACCTAAATATACAAGGGAAAAATATAAAGGTTTTTAGAAGAGAATATAGGTGGATGATTTCATGAACTTAAGATGTGGAGGGATTTCTTAAACAAGACACAGAAGGCACAATCCATAAAGAACATGATTGATAATTTTAACTATGTGAAAACTAAGCATATGATGTAATCAAAAGACATCATATAAAGAGCGAAAATGGAAAATTTGGTGCTGACTTCCTTTGATTTGGGAATGTTGGTGTATCAAGACCATCCCAAACTATAAGAATGTCGAAAAATGTGAGGGCTGCTCAGATGTGACAACTTAATGCTGACCTCGTCTCCGTTATCCGTGACCCTGTCCTTCCCATCACAGTAATGGAGAGGATAAATTTAGCATAATTGCTATTTCATGCTTATTCTGCAGAGTGTTAAAGTGCTTTTGAACTACTCTAGTTAGAAATATGCGCTGTGGCTTCTCTCACTCTTGCCAAAATATACAATTTCTTCAAAGAACTGGAGTTTATAATTCAGAAGCATTTGTGTGTGTGCACACACATGTGTGTTTGAGAAGCTCAAGAAGAAGTAAAAGTAGATTTCTTCCCCAGAATTTAAATGTAACACGTGCTCATTATAGAGAAAATTTGCAATATAGAAAAATAAAAAGGAAAACTTAAGTCATTCAAAATCCTCCTACAATCTATAGGCAACTATTACTAACATTTTTGGGTTTTTTGGTGAGGAAGATTTGCCCTGAGCTAACATCTGTGCCCATCTTCCTCCACTTTATATGTGGGATGCTGCCATAGCATGGCTTGATGAGTGGTGTGTAGGTATGTGCCTGGGATCCGAGCCCATGAACCCCCGGGCCACCAAAGCAGAATGAGCAAGCTTAACCACCATGCCACTGGGTCGGCCTCTCTTATTAACATTTTGGTATTTGTTTTCTCTATGTATATTACATTGTAGTACAGTATTGTAGTACAGTATTGAATTCTGATCAATCCACTTAAGATAATACAAGCTTCTTCTGTGTTGTTACAAACTTGGTAGAAACATTTTTAACAGGAGCCCACGAGAAGTAGCATACCATCGCCTTTAGGACGACAGGCTCCAAGTTACTGCCAAGTTTGAATACTGAATCCACCACTTATTAGCTGTTGGTCATGGGCAAATTGCTGAACATCTCTCTCCTCAGTTTCCCCATCTATAAAATATGCTTATAACAGTATCTACCTCATAGGAAGGACTGTTGTAAAGATGGAATTTGATACCTATCAATTGTGCTCCGCAGGTAGTAAATGACAGTTGATGTTATTAATATTGTATGTGTAAAAGGATTGGTGGGTTTCACCACCCTCCAGGCCCACTCAAGTATTAGTGCTAGAGCTTTCCTTGGTATTTCTCATTGCTCTCGGTACATAGAGGACCCTACAGTTGAGGGGCTTACGAGTATCCTGAAACGCATCAAGCCATGTGGGGTAGTTTGGAGGTCTTCAAAGGCTCAGGGCATAGGTGGATATCCTTTGCCTGAAGACCACTGGAGACCTGCGGGTAGCCATTGCTGGAAGGCCCTCATTGACAGCAGTGAGAACTGCTCACTGAGGTTCTCAGCATCTGCCCCAAGATGGGCTTCTGCTAATGGGGATGTTTGGTCTGTCTCTTGATGCTGACTTCTCTTCATGTGGTCCCTCTAGGTCCACTCCCCATTTCCTTAATCTTAGGCAGCATCCGCACTCCAAGATCATGCGCTATCTCTTCTTTCAACCAGGAACAGAGATGGGAAGTAGAATTGCTTAGCCTTTTCTCTCCAGTCAATTATTTGTGCATAAACTTCATCAGCAAGCTTTTCCGAAAGGCCATTCCTTGTGATTATCAAGGCTTATTTTGGAAGTTGAAAAAACTGGATATGGACTGTTTCTTTCTTTCCCTTCTTACCATAAGAACCCCAATTTCCTTTGAATGCCTCTGATTAACTAGGAGAAGGGTCATGTATCATGGAGTACAGAAAAGAAAACCACAGAAATTAATATTTTAAGGTATTATCTCATCATAAATGAATGTATCATAATTTACTTAATCACTCTTCTATTGCTGGACATTTAGATTATTTCCAATTTTTAGCTATTAAAATGACACTGTGATTAACATTGCTAAAAACTCTTTCGTATTTTGGATGGCTTAGGCTGAATTACCAGAAGTCGAAATTCTGGGTCAAATAATACAAAAAATAATAAATGCTTTAAGAATTTCCTTTCTTGTGTTAAGGGTAGATTGCATTGCTTTATGAGGTAGTAGAAAATTAAGCATAAGAACAGGGTCAGATTTTTTAAAATATTGCCATTTAACTGTCTGCATGCCTGTAATATCTGTTTATATTGACTAAAAAGACCCTTGGCAACTTTTTGATGTCTAAATTTCTTTGACTAATGGTTTTGTTCTCTTGCTAAACTATTACTATCTTTGGGAATAGTAAAAGTTTAAAACTATGCACTAAAAGAAAGCCTTCATTTTATCGGATCTTTAACCAAGAATCGATTGATGGAGGCAGCATGGCCAGTGGGACAAAGAGGTAGTCAGGGCCACTGGTGTCACATGTGGCACTGAAATGGGTTCTTGGAGGTGCCAATAGCCAACCTTCCATCTGCCCAGTCTTTAAAGGGAAATGAATGGGAGAATGGACTGCGTGGGGCATCAAGATCACTATTATTCCCCATTCCCTTTGCAATATTTTCAAACAGAGGATAGCATATCAAAATAAACACCAAGAACAAAGACATCTCTGATGTGCTTTTGTGCTGGCAGGAGAGTGTTGTCTGCTCTCACAGATGGACTTAGCTTTGTCCAACGAAGAATTCTGCAAGGGGTGTTATCACCTGAGCTTACCATAGACACCAGAATCTTGAATGAGATGGGTGTCTATCCATTTATAACACAAAACTCTATAAGGGCAAAAAAGCGTTCATTGAGAATAAACAAATGATGTTAGGGAACATTATGTACAGCTTTATTGTGTACTTGAAACAAGCATAATTATATAGAACTAAAAATGCTGTACAATAGGGCTTGTGATTAATATCCAGTTGATCCTTGCTAGGAATTGCTGAAAGCTTTAGCCAATGACTCTATTCTCATTTGATCTGGATTTTTCTTTCTTTTATAAAACCTCTCAAATCTGTGAATTTTTTTCTGCATATCTCATGTTCTTCTTGCCTTATGTGGACCTCTGCTGGAATGCTTGCTTCCCTGAGTTAAAGAACTTATTATCAAAAATTACAGGAAATCCTCAGTCTCTGAAAGTGTAAAGCCTCAACATTTAGTTTAAATGTGGAGCCATCATCAACTGTGTTGCCATGGAGATTCTTCCTCCCATGTGCTCTGAAACATGTCTGCTGCCAATTATCCAGAAATAACTTCTCTATTTCTATAGAATCTTCTGTGTCTCACCTACTGCTGCCTCTGTAGTCTGTTTGAGCTTTGGTGGAAGGGGGAGGGCTTTTCATTTCTATTCCTTGCAGGCAGAAAAGATAATTTTCAATGTCTTCAAGCTGAAAAAGATCCCCCACTGTCTCACTTCCTGTGTAACACTATTAAGCATCCCCCTTAGCTGCCGTGGATGAAGGCTAATTTTTTTATCCATTTCATATAGTAGAATAGACTGTGACCTTGGTGGCCGTGGTGGGAAAGGTGATTATGGGCCCCTTTTATATCCTTGGTCCATTTTATATTATAGACTCTCAGGGCTTATTTTTCCCCCAATAGATATTATTTTCCATATGAGCTACCACTCAGAGTCACTCCATGAGCAGTCAAGAGTTGAGGATGAATTTGTCTACTTCTCTATCTTGATTTGGACTCTCCATCCCTGGGAACTAAAGAGTCTTCCTTGAACTGATTGAACATCATGTGGGTAGGTTTGAAAGCACTCAGTCTACAACCCCTGAGCTAGACTCAGTTGTGGCTTTAAACAGAAGCAGGATGTCAACTGTGCAAATCCCTATCTTGATTCTCCCTGTGGGCCAGCAGCCTCTGATGCTCTAGGAGCCTGTTTTATCTGTTGCTTCATGCTGGAAGCTGATGACATTTTTGGGGTTGGTCATTCCTTCTCATAGGCTCAATCAAGTGGTGTACCAAGACTATTCCAGCTTCACAGAAGAGCTCCATTGTGTTTTATAGATTCACTTTTTTTGTGTGCTGAGGAAGACTCACCCTGAGCTAACATCTGTGCCAATCTTCCTCTATTTTGTATGTGAGTCACCGCCACAGCATGGCTGCTGATGAGTGGTGTAGTTTCATGTCCAGGAACTGAACCCAGACTGCTGAAATGGAGCACAGCAAACTTAACCACTAGGCAATGGGGCCAGCCCCTAGATTCACTTTTAGAGAGTAGTTTAATAAACACAGATCTGTTCTGAAGTGCAAAGTTCCCTGAATTTATAACAGGCATGAGGAAACTGGGAAAGTTCTTGGAACACTCTGCCCAACTTGGAGGCCTGTGCATGAAAGGAAATGAAAGGTTTGTCTGCCACCCCTCTCATTTTTACTGCCCACTGGGAGGCTATAATCCAAAAGGCTTGGAGAATACTATGGAACGGATCCCAAATTATCACTGGCTGTGTCTGAGATAAAGATGATGGATAGTGGAGGAGGGGCAATGAACGATTGCCCAATCTCACAATATTTGCAGGTCAATTTCTGACTTTCAAGCAAGCAGGTTCCAAATCCTTCAAACTGTTGAGTCTTCCCTAGATCAGAATCCCTAGAGAAGCTGCACATAGTGGACTGATAAGTATGATCACTGAGTTTTAATTCTCTATCTTTGGTAGATACAATGACTGTCTACTGTCCTTGGTCATCTGACACAATAGAAATCACCATGCCTCTTGATAGCATCACCTGAACAGTTTTCTTCTTCCTTTCCAAAGTTTTGTACCTAAAGCTGTTGTAGAAGAATAGGGGTTGTAGGGAGGGAGCACTGCGCAGTGCTCAGGAGATGACAATCTGTCAAAGAGTAGCCAAAAAGTGGCATTGCAGGGTCAGAAGGGAGGCACGCTTCAGATTTAGATATTACCAATGGACATTTTAAGGAATCTCTCCTCCAAAAACAGTCACATCAGTGCACAAAACTGGTACAAGAATGTTCATTGCAGCATTATTTGTATTAATAAAAAATGGAAACAACCTAAGTGTCCAACAAACAAGGACTGGCTGAATAAATGACAGAGCATCCATACAGTGGAATACTATGTCTGCCTTATACAGAATAGGGTAGAGCTTTAAAGTATGACTCCACATCGGAATGTAACAATGAATATATGGGCGTAGAAAAAAATCTGGAAGGCCGTGCACAAACTTGTTAATGATGGTTAGCTATGGACAGTCAGTTTAGAGAGAAGAGATATTTACTCTCTGCTCTCTTATATTACTTATAAAACATTTTTATTTATTTATTTATTTTTATTGTGATAACATTGTTTACAACACTATATAAATTTCCTATGTACATCATTACATTTCAGTTTCTGTGTAGATCACATCCTGTTCACTACCCAAAGACTGATTACAATCGATCACCACACACGTGTGCTTAATCACCTCTTTCACCCTACTCCCTTTCCCCTTCCTCTCTCGTAACCACCAATCCAATCTCTGTCTCTTTGTGTTTGTTTGTTGTTGTTTTTATCTTCTATTTGTGAGTGAGATCATACAGTATTTCACTTTCTCTCTCTGACTTACTTTGCTTAGTATAATACCCTCAAGGTCTATCCATGGTGTCACAAATGGCCAGATTTTATCCTTTTTTATGGCTGAGTAATATTCCATTGTGTATATATACCACGTCTTCTTTATCAATTCATTGTTAGATGGGAACCTAGGTTGCTTCCAAGTCTTTGCTATTGTTGATAATGCTGCAATGAACATAGGGATGCATATATCTTCACGCATTTGTGTTTTCATGTTCTTTGGATAAATACACAGCAGTGGAATAGCTGGATCATATGGTAGTTCTATTCTGAATTTTTTGAGGGATTTCCATACTGTTTTCTGTAGTGGATATACCAATTTGCACTCCCACCGGCAGTGTATGAGAGTTCTCTTTTCTCCACATCCTCTCCAACATTTCTTATTTCTCACCTTGTTAATTATAACCATTCTGATGGGGGTGAGGTGATAGCTCATTGTGGTTTTGATTTGCATTTCCTTGATAGTTAGTGATGTTGAACATCTTTTCGTGTGCCTGTTGGCCATCTGTATATCTTCTTTGGAGAAATGTCTGTCCAGATCTTTTGCCCATTTTTTAATTGGGTTGTTTGTTTTTTTGTTGTTGAGATGTATGAATTCTTTATAGATTTTGAATATTAACCCCTTATCAGATATATGATTGGCAAATACCTTCTCCCAATTGTTAGGTTGTCTTTTCCTTTTGTTAATGGTTTTCTTTGCTGTGCAGAAGATTTTTAATTTGATGTTTACTCTCTGCTCTCTTATATTGCTTATAAAATATTTTTAAATGTCTTGAAAAAATCAACTCTCCATATTTGTTCATTTTATTTGTTTGGTTAGACAATCTGAATCATGGGTAAGGATCATGTCTATGGCAAAGTCCCATGGATGTCCTCAGGTCATGCATAATTACCAGCTCCCCAGTGATAACTCCATCTCTCCCTCTTCCACTCAAGAGAGCACTCAAAATGACTTGAGTCAGGGCAATAAGGTTATAGGGGTAACCTTTCCATATGCTCTAATTTACTTTTAAAAGTAAAGGGATCCATAAACTGTATATTTATATGCCATACATATCAAATTATATGAGACACAATGTGTTGAAAAAACAAGGTTGAGAACCACTAATATTGATGGGCAGTCATTGCGTTCGGGTGAGATGTGCAGTGTTGTGTGTAATACCAAGATCAAAGTGACCTCTTTACCTTACAGCTGCTTGAAGTAGAGAAGGAAAGTATGTATCACAAGACAGCTGATGATGAGTTCCTGCCACAATTTGAGTGCCTGGATATTCTGAGGACAACTTCCAGCTGGGGAGACTGAGGGAGGTCTTGATGAAGGAGGTGTCTCAACAAAGTGGTAGGATGAAAAAATTTGGAGGTATGCGTAGATGAGTTGATGTCCGGGGAGGGGTGCGGGAGGCAAAGGTTGTCTTCAGAGGACACTGCACCCTCCATGAAGACAAGGGACTTGTTTCATTTGCCACTCTATACCTAATGTTTACAGCCAGACATAGACAAGGCATTCAATAATACTCATTGTGTAAATAACAAGTCAAAGTTAGCATCAGCAATGCAAACTAATCTTGTCTGCAAAACAGCCTATGGATCCCAGTGCCTTGTTGGTAAACAATAGCTGTTCTGCATTTTTATGATGTGCTGGTTCCCTGGGAGTGCTGATGGGATAAATTCTTCAACAACAGCCTTGGACGACTGATTATTTCTTGTGTCCACAGCTTTTTATTGATTGCTGAGCAGAATACAAAGAAAGAAGACAAGATCTCTGCCAGTTCACTGATTCCTCTGTGGGACTGGCTTTTAGTAAGCTGCACGTTTGCATGGCTCCAGACACTTACCTCTGTGTTCATGTGACCCTCACCCTAATTCCCTAGTGGTGATGGATAGCTGGAATTGTGATTCCCCTCTTACAACTGCCTGACCAGAAGTGAAGAGACTTGTCCCCGGTCTCACAGCTCACGATTGCGGAGCCAGAGAGAAAATCAGTGTCTCCCAACCTTGCTGCAATTCCTTCTAAGTGCACAGGCTGGGACCCTGTGAGGCCTCCGTGAACAGCTTGGTAAATCTTAGGAGGGACTGCTTGCTGCTGTAATTAAGGTGTGGATTATAGGTTTCCACTCCTCTGGGAAGGAGGAAAAAAACAAAGCAAAACAAAACAAACTAACAAAAACGCCTCTAAGGCTCTTCTGCTTTGTGTATTGACTTGAAGGTTTCAAAGTGTACTGAGGTTTCCATGAGATATGGTCTCTGCCTTGTTTGAGTTTCTGGGAATATCAGGAATAAATTTGCTTTTTTTCCCACCATTGTTGGAATTCTTGTTGAATTTCTTGTATTTAGTTCTTCTGAATACAACCCTCTTTAATTTGCAGTGAGTAAAATCCATCCTTCCATGTCAATTTCCCCAATATTTCCTTCTCCAAATAGTCCCAGACATTTGGGCAAATAAGTAATGGATTATATATTCTGAGCTGTGTGGTCAGGGCTCATCCTTGGAATGACCATGAAGCATTTGCCCACATTTGGTTTCTTCCTTTCCTTTTTCATCTTCCCCTTCAAATGCTCACTTCCTTTGTGTTTTCCTTCTTTTCCATATGTGAATCGATCTTTTAGCTCCAGGAAAGCATTTAAAAATAAAATTGGATATTCATTCATTCAATGGTATTTACTGCAGGCCTGCCATGTGCCAGGCACTTTGCTGTTTGTATCAGCTTTCTAGTGGTGTGTAACAAATTACCATAAGCTTAGTGGCTTAAACAAACACACTTGTTATTTCACATGCTCTGGGGGTCAGGAATCCAGGCACGGCTTAGCTGTGTCCTCCATGCAAGGTCTCATCAGGCTGAAATCTAGGTGTCTGGGGATGCTATCTCATGTGATGCTTGGTGTGCTCTTCCAAGCTCACTGGTTGGTGGCAGAATTCATTTCTTTGTGGTTGTGTGACTGAAATCCTCTTTGGTCGTTGGCTGGGGACCATTCTCAACTCCCAGAGGCCACCCTCAAGTCCTTGCCATGTGGCCTCTTTCTCTCAGAACATGAGAGCTAACTTCTTCAAGACACTGGGCAAGAATCTGCTGCTGCTGCTTATCTCTCTGACTTCATTTAAGGACTCACCTGATTAGGCCAGCCCACCCAGGATAATCTCCCTTTTGATTAAGTCAAAGTCTACTGAATAAGAACTTTAATTATATCTACAAAATGTCTTCATCTTTCCCATATTTGTAACCTTATCATATTATACAGGGTGTGTATCCCAGGGGTCAGGAATCTTGGGGGCCATCCTAGAATTCTACCTACTAAAGTTATGCAATAGAGATACAACTGTGAGTAAAACATGCCTGTTCCCAGCCCTATAACATTTATATTAAGTGGGAGAGCCAGTAAATAATAAATATATATTTTTAATTTGTGATAAGTTCTATGAAAGAAATAAACAGATTGATATGAAAAGTACTATGCACAGATGACATTTAGATGGGATAACGTTGATACAGAGCAATATGAAGGCTGAAAAGGAACAGTCATATAGAGATGTGGAGAAAGAGCATACCATGCAGGCCGACCAGCAAGTTCAAAAGCGTGGGAGTGAGAAAGACCTGTTCGTTTTTGAAGAGCAGAAAGGAGGCTGGTGTGCTGGGAGGAGAGTGAAGGAGGAAATGAGGTCTGAGTGGTAGGCAGGGGCCAGATTAAGCAGGCACTCAGAAGCCATGGTAAAAAGTTTTGGAGATGGGAAGCCAAAAGTAATTTTAATCAGTGGAGAAATATGATCTGATTTGTTTTAAGATCTGGGACATTGTGATTTATAAGAAGAAATATTTATTTGGTCCTCGTCCCATTTTTGGCACAAAGCTCCTAAAATCCTTGGAATTTCCTAAATAATGAGAGAGATAAAGCTGTCTTTTGTTATGATAATGAAGTGGCTTTTGGAAACAGAAAAGGATACGACTGGTTGCCAGTGGAGCGAACCTTATGGTTAGAAGGTTGGAACTTTCAGTCCTACCCCTAGACTTCTGAGGAGGGGAGAAGGGCTGGACATGATCACCAATCACCAATGGTCAATGGTCTAATCAACCATGCCTTTGTAATGAAGCCTCCACACGCCCGAAAGGACAGGGTTTGGAGAGCTTCCAGGTTGGCGAACACGTGGAGATTTGTGGACAGTGTTGGAGAGAGCTTGGAAGCTCTGTGCTCCTTCCCACGTACCTTGCCCTATGTATCTCTTCCATCTGGCTGTTCCTGAGTTATATCCTTTTATAATAAACCAGTGATCCAGTAAGTGAAATGTTTCTCTGAGTTCTGTGAGCTGCTCTAGGAAATTAATCAAACCCACGGAGGTATTTGTGGGAACCTTCAATCTACAGCCAGCTGGTCAGAAGCCCAGGTGACGACCTGGATTTACGGTTGGCTTCTGAGGAAGTAGGGAGCCATCTTGTAGGACTAAGCCCTTAACCTGTGGAATCTGACAATATTTTCACGTAGATAGTGTCAGAATTGAGTTGAATTGTAGGACACCCAGCTGGTGTTGAAGAATTGCTTGGTGGCGGGGTTAAAACCTCCACATGTTGGAATTGTGTGCAGAGTTATAAGATCACTCTGTGTGGAAATTGCATCACAGAAGTTCAGGAGAGGAAGCAGGGAGACCAGTTTGGAAACTACTAAGAGAGTCCAGTAAAGAGGTGATGGAAGGCTGCACTACCGTGGTGTCCGTGGAGATGGAAAGAAGGAAATGGAGTCGAGACATATTTTGGAGCCATTAAGAAGGACAGGAGTTGGTGATGGATGGGATGTGGCACCTAGCAAGGGCAATTCAATTTTAGAAGGTTAATCGCTTTGCTTAAGGTCACGTAGTTAACAAGCATCCGCAGGCAGGTCGTGGATGCGGATGGTCCAACTCTAAATCTGTGGCTTTCTCTCCATCTCTCTAATTCTTTAGTGAAAGAACAATGTGAACCACGCGCTCAATATCATTAATTGAGGTTGCTGACAATATGCTGCAAGTCCACATTGTTTTTCTCTTAAAAAATGCAAGTAGAGTTGGTGGGAGGTTGCTCAATGTACTCGGCATGTCCATCTCTTTATTGCAAGCTGGAGTAAGATGATGCTAGAAGCCCTGAGTGGAATTGTCTGCCAGTGGAAGTGTCAGTGGATGACAAGACTGCAAGGAGAAGATCATCTTTCCCTGGAAATTTTCCAGGGAAACGCATCGTGGGGTTCTGGATACTAATTGGTCATTATCGTGTTGTAAAAACACCTTTGTATAATGAGCAAGGGAAGAAGGCAAAGAGGGAGCCATTGCACTAGATTTGGGGTGATTTATGATTTTGATTTTTTCAATTTGTGAATCATGTTTGAGGGCTATGTTGACCTACAGAACCACTTGAATTATTATCAAAACAAGCTCTCTCTCACTGCCCGCCCTCCTGAGCACCCTGTCCGGAGGAAGACAAAAGCATTTGCATAAGCGCCAGACTAAATGATTTGGTGTCTATTAATCTACATGCTGGAGATAATAGTTTTCTTTTTAAAATGACTGTAAATTGTATTAACACAGACAGGGCTGGTGAGAAATTAAGGGTCTTAGAATGCTGGTGCTAAATCAACAAACTTAAATGACTACTTGCACCACAGATTTTATCTCAGGATCTCCTCAAAGCCTCTTGGTTTCCAGTGGAAAACAATGAGATATATCTTTAAAGATGAAGCGCACAGAGAGAAGTGCTGCCCTTTTCTGAGCAATACCTGGGAAGAGGCCACGCAGTATGAGTGTCACTGAGACTGTGTTTCAAAGTCCTCCAGCTTCCTAGAGCGGCCAAGAAACAGCTAGGTCTAGGAAATTTGATGATAGCATCGGTGTTTTAGAGGTTATGTTATGAATCTGTCAAATTAACACTTGTTAAGTGGAGCACAGGGTGCTAGATGGTGGGCTGAGTTTTAACAGCAGACCACAGGAGAAATTGAAATAGAGAAATTTATTACTCACAGGTCCTGGAGGAAGTAACTCACATGCCTCAAATGACCACCTGGGGAGGTCAAGGCAGAGTATAGACAGACAGAGAGGAGCTGGAGCACATGCCTTTATTAGGGTCTGTGGATGGAGTGCTTTGGGGTTCCCAGGTAAAGGTTAGATTGGTCAATTCAAACCAAAAGGGCAGGATTTTGGTAAGTCCCTTGGGGGAGTTATCTAGGAGGTGCACAAGGGCAGACTACTGATCACAAGAGCTTTTGGGGAAGTCATATCAGGAAGTTACTGCTTGTGACTCTGCAGGTTGTTATCTAGGGCATGTGCATGCATGAAGTGGCTGGGGTCAGTTTAAGGACCCTGCGGACCACTTAGCCAAACAAAATGGTTGCCAAGGCAGCAATACCATGGAGTAGCTTAGCTAAACCCTCACCAGCTTATTACTACCTCTGTTAGAGTTTGTAATAATAATATAATATATAAGAGCTAACTGTTATTGAAGACTAATCTTGGGCTAGGCATTATGTTAATTGTTTTACATTAATTATGTCATTTAATTCTTATAATAATCTTGTCTTGCAGATAATAGTATCATCTCGTTTAAAGGAAATAGAGGCTTAGAGAGATTAAAGAATTTTTCTAAGGACTCTTAGATAATGAATGGCAGAACTAGTATTAGAATCCAAAGGTATTTCACTCTGCGTTTAGTACTTTTAAATATAAAATATAAACATAAAATGAGTGCCTTAGATACTGGAGGTGACTTTATTCAGACATGCAGAAATTCTGGTTTGGTTGAAGTAAATGTCTTATTGAAATATGAGAAAAAAATAGGGTTAAATGAAGCAGTGATTTAAAATCAATAGAAAAGTATTTTTTTTAGAATTACTTAGTTACACCTAGGAGTTTCTCATTCTATAAGATTGTAAAATATAATTACAATAGAAGCTTGTCTGTTCTGTTTTTTTTTTTTTTTAGGAAAAAAGATGTTAATTTACAAATGACCCAGACTTGCAAGTGACGCCAAGTCAAGTTTTTTTCTCATAAAACTTCTAAGTTGTGGCTAAATGTTATCATTTCCTTATTCTTCTTCACATTGCTTGCTTCCAAACCAGCATTCGCAGTTGGATTTCTTGAGAGAAGGCATTTTTTTGGGCAAAGTAACGCTTTTTATAACTCTCAGGAATTACTGCATCTTTGATGACTAGTGGACTGCAGTGTTTGGTGGTCAGCTAGGTCCACTCACTAGTCACAACTCACAGAGGCACGATGATTTTACAGTTATTCCTTCAAAACGTAAATGGATCATTTCCAATGATAGACGCTCAGCACCACTCATAAATTCTTAGAATCGAGAAAGATAAATGTCAACAGTTCACTGTATTAGCAAAAGTAATTGGCATTTATGCTTTAATTAAGCACAGCTTTTAAAATTAAAACCACGACTGAAAAGAGAAATGTTCTCTTTAGCTTAGGTAATCGCAGGCGTGGGAAACCTTTTTTTCTAGAGTATGTACTCGTAACTCAGTCACCATCCCTCTTTAGTTTGTTAGGAAATCCTAGTTACAGACCAAGTTCTATGAAAGAAACTGTTTAGAGATGTCTGGGCTCGCAAATCCATACATACTGTTTCACGTACAGACTTCTGTGATAATGGTGTACTTGTTAAGAATAGAGATTACCTGATTTTTTTTCCCCGGGAATTCTGATTCAGTAGGACTAGGTTGGAGCTTAGGAATCTGTGCTTTTAGCAAGCACTCCAAGCCATTCTTATCATTGAAGAAATTTGAGAAATACTGCAACATGAGAGGAAAGACCTCTCCTTGCCCAAAGGATATTGATTTCAAGAAGAGAAAGTTCCCAGCAGAAATCTGAAATATCCTCAAAGAAGTTCCTCATTGGAGGTCCTGTGTGTCATTCTTCCCCACGGTGAACCTGGTTGGTTTTTGAAAGTGACCATAGTGGTTTACCCCCATTGTAGGTGACACAGTTAGTACCACCTCATTCTTCCTAATACATTATTAGAGATATGGAAGAGATATTAAAAATCCCCAGTTGGGCTTCTAGAAATAAATATTATAACGTCTGAAATGAAAAATACACTGGATGGTATTAATAGCAGATTAGATGTTGCAGAAGAAAAGAGTAGTAAACTGGAAGATGTAGTAATAGAAACTACTTAAAATAAAATGCACGTGGGAAAAACACCAGAAAAAAATGAACATCATGAGTGAGTTGTGAGAAAACTTTAAGAGGCTCAATATATTTGTAATTGCAATTTAGAAGAATGAGTGGGCAGAAAAAATATTTGAGGAAATAATGGCTGAGTGAATTTAAAATTTGATGGAAAGTGTAAACCCATAGATCTAAGAAGGTCAGCAAACTACAAGCACAAGAAAGATGAAGAAAATTTATCCGAGGCATATCATATCAAACTGATACCAGTGGTGAAAAGAAAATCTTAAAGCAGCCAGAGAAAAAACACATATCATGTGCAGAGGAACAATGTTAAGGATGACAGTGATTTTTTAGACACAATGCAAGAAGACAGTGGAACGACCTGGAAGTATCCAAAGAAAAAACCTGTCAACCTTGATTCTATACCTTGTGAAAATATCTTTCAAAAAAAGAAGGTGAGGGGCCAGCCCGGTGGCGCAGCAGTTAAATTCACACATTCCTCTTTGGTGACCCAGAGTTTGCCGGTTCGGATCCTGGATGTGGCCATGGCACCACTTGGCAAGCCATGCTGTGGTAGGTGTCTCACACATAAAGTAGAGGAAGATAGGCATGGATGTTAGCTCAGGGCCACTCTTCCTCAGCGAAAAGAGGAGGATTGGCAGCAGATGTTAGCTCAGGGCTAATCTTCCTCAAAAAAAAAATCAAGAGAAAAAAGGAGGTGATTTAAAGACTTTCAAGACATTTGTAATGGCTGATTTTCTTTTTTAAAATGAGAACATATTGGTTTTTCGTGGAATCAATTTTTTTTAATGGAGAACCTAGTCTGGCCTTTAGGTAGTTTTTATTTTTCCGTTTTGGATGTTGCTTTTGCATCTCATTTTTGTAAGTGAGAGGGAGAAAATACATTTTGGTAGAGCTAAAAGAAAAATAAATTTTTGATATCAGTACCAGTGTCAGCAGGAAACAGAAGACATTTTTCATATCCTGCTCAGATCTCTGGTAAGAACATGGATTGCAGGATAAGTGATCAAAAAGCCAATCTGGGGGCTGGCCCAGTGGCACAGTGGTTAAGTTTGTGTGCTCTGCTTTGGCGGCCCATGGTTTGCAGGTTCGGATCCCGGGCGTGGACTGAGCACCGCTCGTCAAGCTGCACTGTGGTGGCATCCCACATAAAATAGAGGAAGATTGGAACAGATGTTAGCTCAGCAACAATCTTCCTCACACACACACACACACACGCACACACACACACACACACACGTCAATCTGCTATTCCCTACAGGGAACCTGAAAAGAGGAAGGTAATTTCAACCTCAGTACCATTGTTGAGCTGCAATTCTCCATTAGTTACACATTCTTAGGGAAGTGATGGATTCTAGGTTATACAACACAGATGCTGAATAATTCCTAAAGAGATCTATTAACTGCAATGGGTATTAATGATATTCATCTTGCAACCAGCCAGAAAAAGTCACAAGCTAAGGAAGCCAGGTCCAGGGCATTTTGTGACTCACACTTTGGGTGTAAAATTTTAACATCACAGAGAGAAGTGATTATCTCTAACGCAATGAATACATCGATCCATACATAATTTCAGCTAGCATTTATTAAGCACCTGCAATGTGGCAGCTACTACGTTAGGCATTCAGTTTGCAAAAAAGCAGCACAGAGTCTCCTTGAGAAGGTTACAGACAATGTAAGAGGTAGACCAGGAAAGCAATTACAATACAGTGAGATTAGTATTAATAGAGTTCATCAAAGAGTTATTACCTTATTTGAGCACTAACTATATGCTAGGAACTCTGATAGGCAGTAGAGAACAAGACAAAACTCTATAAAGCTTATAATATAGCTTAGTGGGTGCTCTGGTAACAGAGAGAAAGGAGTTTATCTGCTTTGCCTTGGGTCTTTTGAACTACCATAATTTATTTTGTGGGTCTGGCTTCTAATATTTCTTGGACAAAAAAACTTTACTGCTTTTGGATTTCTTATCTTGAGAAGGAACCCTTTTTATGGCCTCAAAGAAAGTCATAATAAGATATGCATGACTTATCTGATACTTAATTCATTGTTGTAATGGCAACTCAATTATTTAAGTGACAGAAACACATACACTTGTGCCTGGAAGAAATATTAGAGGTTATTTAACCTATTTGCCCCCCACATTAAAGATGAGGAGAGTGAGAACCAAAAACTGCTCCAATGTCATTTAGTTGATGACAGAGTTGGGATTAGGGTCCCTTGGCTCTTCCTGCAACATCTTCTAGCCTTCAGTAGAGTGGGTATGAAGTAGGGGGCATGAGAAATAAGTATGGAAGCCATCAGGACCTTTAAAATTCTGAGTCGAAGAAGCATAGAGATGAAAAGAACAGACGTTCAGGGATGAATTCTACAGAGGAGGGTACTAGATCAAGAATGATGATCAGAACCACAGAGAACACCAATGAGAGTCTTCAGGGGGAGTTTTTGGTTGCCAAAAAAGGAACCAAGAATACTTAACCCTCAAGGTTACACCATGTCTTCCTCAAACTGGGGATTTGTGTTTTTTACTTTAGAAATTTTACAGCATTGGGAATTAGAAAGCCTGGAGTCAACCCCCAGCTTTTACTGACCATGATATCCTGAGTGGTCATTTGGTATCTCTGAACCTCAATTTCCTCATGCATAACACGCTAATAAAACTAAAATCTATCTTTAAGAGACTCTGTAAATATCGAATGAGATAATTTACTTGAAATGTATATTTTTTAAGTAGTAAATTTGTAGGCAGAATCTTTGTTTTTATTATCACCTGTGTGCTTTCTGGCATGAGTTTTTTTGTGGTATATTAGGGCCTGGTACTGGATCTTAGTCCTCCTTTGGTTCTGGGTCCCCAGTAGAGAATAGTGATGTCTGTTATTTTGAAACGAATCTCAGGAGGCTTGAATTCAATGTGGTGGATTGAACACATTCCTTTATGTCTGCTCTCCTGTGGCCGAGTGTTTAGGTCCGTGCACCCCGCTTTGGTGGCCCAGGGTTTTTCCTGTTGAGATCCTGGGTGCAGAAATGGCACCGCTCATCAAGCCATGTTGAGGTGGTGTCCCATATAGCACAACCAGAAGGGCCTGCAACTGGAATATATAACTATGTACTTGGGGGCTTTGGGGAGAAGAGGAAGAAAAAAAAAGAACATTGGCAACAGATGTTAGCTCAGGTGCCAATCTTTTTTTTAAAAAAAACAGAAAGGTCATTGGGTGTCCGCACAATGAATGAAGAAAAATTCTGCACACTAAGCCGCCTCATTGTGAATTTTCAGAGCAGCAGTGATAAAGAGACAGTCATGAAAGCTTCACAAGATTAAAAAGTGCCCTAAACAATGTGGAATTGGAATGGCATTGGGCTTTTCGAGAGTAACACCATAATCTGAACACTGGAATCTAGAAGACAATGGCAGGTTGCCTTCAGAACTCTGAGGGAAAAATCATTTCCAATCCAAAATTTTACACTCACCCAAATGATCTACAAGTTTGATGATGGAAAACATCTTCAGACAGACAAGGTCTCATTGAATTTATCTTTGAGGACTTTTGTCTTGAAAACTACTGAGAATGTGCTCTCCTCAAATGAAAGAGTAAGCCAAGAAAAAGAAAGACATGGAATTCAACTTCTGGGCATTTATCCAAAGGAAATGAAATCAATATCTTGAAGAGATATCTGAACTCCTATTATTATTCATCTAGACATGGAAACAATCTAAAATGTCCACTGATAGATGAGTGGATAAAGAAAATATGGTATAAACATGCAATGGAATATTGTTCAGCCTTAAAAAATAAGGAAATCCTGCCATTTGCAACAACATGGATGAGGCTTGAAGACATTATGCTAAGTGAAATAAGCCAAACATAGAAAGACAAATATTGTATAATCTCATTTATATGTGAATCTAAAATAGTCAAACTCGTAGAAGCAAAGAGTAGAAGGTGGTTGACAAGGGCTGGGAAGAGGAGAAAATGGGGAGGTGAAGGTGTTCAAATTTTCAATTATGGGAGACAAATGACTTCTGGAAACTCTCTACACAGCATAGTGCCTACAGCTAACAATACCATACACTTAAAATTTGCTCAGAGGGTAGATCTTATGTTAAGTGTTCTTACCACAAATAATAATAAAGGGGGCAGGAGGAAACTTTGGGAGGTGATGGACATGTTTATGGCTTTGATGAAGGTGTTGGTTTCACAAGTATATACCTATCCCCGAACACATTGAGTTGTATACACTACATATACTCAGCTTTTAATATATCAATTATTCCTCAATTTAAAAAAAATTATATATATGGAATTCAGCAAACAGGCTGCAACTTAGGAGAGAGGCAAAGGAAATTTCCAAGTTAACGAAAGGGATTTCCAGGATGCTCAAGACCTGTGCAACAGGTCTCGACAACTGCAGATTGTACCTAGAGAAAGAAGGACTCCTAGTGGATTGTCTTCAATAAAAATAATAAAATGAGAAATCTGTCTAAATGTTTCTGTTTTACACCCTTGCTCACCCTTCCCCCTCCCTCACTGGAGGTGACTAAATTTGTGTAGTTCAGGAATTCGGAACTTGGCTGACATATTTTCCTCCATATTATAGATTTCAAAACCCAGACATAGGAGACTAAAAATGATCTGTGGACTCCAGGTGAGCTGCCCACTCCTGAGATCTATAATTAAAACGTTAAAATAACTCTTCACTGCTAAATGCACAGGAATTAGAAACATCCCCTATTCACTTAAAGATATTATAGAAGATCAAAAAGTCACACTCTTGAGGATAAAATGAGTAGATTTTGATTATCCTGGTTTTCAATCTGAAGATGTAACTCTAACAGAGTTAAAAAAAAATCAATCTAGTAAAACCCACTAATATTGAGGAATGGAAGAGAAGAAACCTGAGATATATCGGTGACCTACTACGTGCCAAGTCTCGTGCTCGCCATGTAAACTCTATGCAACCTTATGAGGATGTTTTTGTAGAAGTGATGAAAAGATTTCGAACTCCTCCCCAAATCCTTGTGTTATTTGGTTGGTTTTCCCAACTCTGGGGATACTGAGTGACTCCTTGTTGGTAATTCTGAAACCGTGGTAGGAAAGAGGCAGGGTAGGAAAGAAGGGATGTGGTCAAGGGGGAGAGGCAAGTCAGAGAGATGGCCAGCCAGAGAGATCATAATTTTCCCTGCAAAGTTGTGGGACATGTGCCTTTCCTTCACCCATGATGTTGCCATGTTCATCCATGAGGAGGAGGGGGCGGAGGAGGAGGACGATGAGGAGGAGTTCTCTCCTCCTCCTCTCCTTTCCTTCTCCTTCTCTTCCTTTCCTTTCTCCTTCTTCCTCTTCCCCTCCCCCTCCTCTATACAGCTGAGAAAATAGACTCAGAGAAGTTCAGCCACTTGCCCAAGTTCACACATGTAGTACATTTAGGAGCCTAGATTTGATCCTGTCGGACTAAAAGACCTGTACTTTGCTTACTGTAGTATGTAATTACATAGTACTTACAAATTCTAAAAAGAGTGGCTTTTCCACAGTTTCTTTCTTGATTTGCTCTATTTTCTTATGAAGCAGAACCACTGTGTGAGCCTTGAACTGCAAACCTCTAGACATTTATATGAGAGAGAAATAAATTTGAGTTAGTTTAAACCACTGATATTTTGAATTTCTGTTACTCACAGTCAAACCTAATTTAAGTCCTTTAATTCACATAATGTTCTATTATTTTATTCTTTCTGTAAATATTTATTGAGAACCTACAAGATGCCTGGAACTATGCTAGTTTCTCGGGAAAGAATGATGAGGAAAAATAAACACAAATTCAATGGAACACCCATTGGGAAATGTCAAAGAAAGAGCAATTTATTATTCAAGGTAGTTAGGTCATTAGTTCATTAACTAACATGTGAATGTGTATTTTTCTTATCATACTAGCAAAATGAAAGCTGGGGCACTGTGGACTGAGATATAGGGCAATGAAAGGAGATTTCAATATTGGGAGCCCTACACATTTGGGGATCAATAAAGGCTGAAGCTATAACACAAGGTGGAGTGCGTAGTGGGTAAAGACAAATTGTTTCGTGTCTAATTTTGCCTCAGTCTTTGGGTCCACTGACATGGGGTTCCATTGCCAAGTGTGGACTGAGCTTTCCCATTCCACCTGGGCACTGTTGCCTTTTCTCTCTGATCTCATCTCACACCTTTTGGGAAGAAAGAGAAAGCTCGTTACCTAGTGCGCCTTGAACAGCCAGCCTATTATACGGTCTGGGAGGGGCCGTCGAGCTCATTTTTGATTGCTAAACAGATGAGATATCACAGATTTAAAATAACTTCATACCACCAGGGTCACTTCAGAAGATGTTCTCAGTCAAGAGCTGCCATTCATCCTATGGGGAAAAAAATCCACAAAGCTATTAGTAGTACAGGAATAAAGGCAGATGGCGAGATAGAAAGAGTTCAATACCCGGAACCTTTATGCAAAAATACCTACTGTCAGGATATTGTTCAGATGGTGATAACTTCAGGATGGAAAGGCTAAATGGAGTCAGGAGGAAGGTGGGAACAAGGAAGGTGGGACAGGGTTCCTCATGTTCTTCAGGAAGCTGGTGCTTAGTCAATCATTCATTCATTCTTCAGATATTTATTGAGTATCTCTTATGTGCCACACACTGCGCTATGCACTGGGGATACAATGATGAAAAAAAACGTGGTCCCTGCCCCTGTGGATCTCACCAACAAGCAGAATGTGAAACAGTCCAGAAAGAGCCTGGGAGGTTGCAAGAAAAAGCAAAGAGGACATTTTTGGAGTGTCTAAACTCCTCTTAATCTCCACAAAGACTATGAAAGATATTATTATTATCATCATCCCCATTGTAAAGAAGACCAGGGCTCAGAAGGTTTAGGTAGTTGCCCAAAATTGTTTGCTAAGTAATAAAGAAACAGAAACAGAATTCTAACCTGGGTCAGTCTGACTCCATTACTTAAGTAAGTGGCAGCTGGATGAATGTCATGTATCATTTCTTGGCTTATCATTAGTAATGGTCTATCCTGGGCTGGCTTCCCTCTGAAGCTCAGCACAAAAATAAGCCGCACAGGCATCCTTGGGGAAGAAAAACTAATTTTAATATTAACTACAGTGAATATTATTAAGAGGGTAAATCTGCCACTATATATAAAACCCTTAAAAATCAAAGTCATATAGAAATGGCATTAGAAATGTTTGGGTTATGCTCCTGGTAATTAAATTTGGATGCATTTTATGACTGTGGCTTTGGAGTAGGCCAATGGCTGCTAAGAACCATTACTACTCATAGTCCATGGTTTGGATCTCTGGATTTTTTCCCTGACTACAAAGTAATGGAATGAATTTTAATAATTCAATCAAATCAGACATATCTATACTAATAGATGAAACTGTGTGTTAAGTTCTAGTCTCTGTTCTAAATGCTTTACACTTATAACCTCATTTAATCATCTCAACATTCCTCTAAAATACTCTCCTTAGCATCATTGCTGTCTTACAGTGAAGAAAGTCTGGCTCAGTGAGGTTCAGTAACTTTCTCCCGACTACACAGCTGGCAAACGACAGAGCCAGGATTTGAACCTAAGAATTTGTTTACCCCAGAGCTTAGTGTACATTCTTCTGCCTTCCTCCCATGGAAAGAGGATGTCCTCTGCCTTTAACCTGATTATGCCAATCAGGAATTAAATAGTACTTACAAAAGACTGTTCCGGGAAATAGATTAAAGTAATAAAAGATCAATTTCTCGGGGGCTGGCCCCGTGGCTGAGTGGTTAAGTTCGCGCGCTCCGCTGCGGGCGGCCCAGTGTTTCGTTGGTTCGAATCCTGAGTGCGGACAAAGCACTGCTCATCAAACCACGCTGAGGCAGCGTCCCACATGCCACAACTAGAAGGACCCACAACGAAGAATATACAACTATGTACTTGGGGGTTTTGGGGAGAAAAAGGAAAAAAATAAAATCTTAAAAAAAAAAAAAGATCAATTTCTCTCTGGTCCTATTATTCACATCTTCAGATTGGAGCACCTCAGTGGCAATTGAGGTGACAATCTGGTCAAATTTGGGAAACCTTCGGTTCAGGGGTTTAGAGGGCTCTTTGTGGGGCGCCAGTTGCTTAGATATTTGCTTCAGGGTCAGCAGAGTGGAGACTTCCAGAGAAGGACATCTTGGTTCTACCCTTTGCCATTGCCTGCCAGTCAATGCACAGAGTGGGAACCTGGCTGATGGCTCCTCTCTCAGGCTGCTAGAATCCACTGGTTTTTCTGCTCCTCTTTCCAAATCCCCGAAATGATTTTCCCAAACAGGTCAAAGCAAAGCTAAGGCATTTCACTTCAACTGGACCTCCCCCCCCCAACATACTTCCCTCTTGATTCGAGGATATGCCCCAGATCAAGGAAACCCCCTGTTTGACAGACAAGGGGCAGGGTTTCACAAGCCTCATGTGCGGGCTGCTTGTTAAGTAGATCAGATTTGCTTCCCCTAGGGCCTGGTCACTCTTAGATGTTTTCTGGAGGAAGATTAAGAAAATGAATCTGGACTGAATGAAGAATGAGAGGAGCCACTGCTGGGAAGGAGAAGCTGTTATTCTGAACAAAGGTGTCACTGAAAGAAAGGAAAAATCTGACCCCTTTTAGGCAGTGAATAAGAAATCTGAGCTTTCTGCAGACACAAAGCAAAAGGGTGTCTTTGTACTGTGCTGGGAATATATCTGAAAAAAGTGCAGAAGGTATACCGAGAACAAAAAAGAGAGAAAGAAAAAGATGAAAGATTCAAGTGGAGGAGAAAGAGAGAGACTATAAATATGAGTAAATATAAGAAAACCAGGTCTTCCAAAATATATCAGAAGCAATTATTTAATTTCCCCTTTTTCTGCCTCTCAGGTTTCCTCCTGGGCTGCTCAGGGCCATTCACGCAAGCATCCCACCCAAACTTACCCTACTTGGCTATCTCCCAGAGTTCTCAATTGCTTCTGCCTCTGTACCTTTCACACCAACAGGTACTTGCTGGTCCTGAAGATGTTAAAAGAGAGCAAAGTGCCTTGGGGATCAGGAAATGTTGGTTCAAATTCTAAATCTGCTATACCTAGGCTGTGCAGCCACGGGGAAGTCACTTCCCCTTGTTGGGACTCAGTTTCCCCATCAGTAAAGTGAAAGGATGAGATTAAACAAGGTCCACCACCCTTTCATGCTGTAAGATTCTATGGTGCTATTTGAATGGCCATTTAATTCCCACAGGTCTCTTCTCCCTGTTGGCTCTGGAGAACATGTCAGCTTCCCTAGCCTCCCCGAGCATCAGAACCACCTGAAATGCTGTTAAAAATAAAAAATTTCAGCCCTTTTATCCCAATCCACTGCCTCAGAATCTCCAGGGCAGAGTCTTGGGAAGTGGGGAGAGACATCAAGAGTCCCAGGTGAATTTCGTCTTCAGGGGAGTTTGGATAACAAGATGCTAAGCTAATTGGATTTCATGGCTGGTATAGTTTGATGTGCTATTTGTCCTAGTTAAAATATTTACATTTTAAAGGGGCCTCAGCTGCCTAAACCCAAAGTTTATTAGTGTTAGTGAGAATAACATGGGGGGAGGAGGAAGCATTTACGGAGAGCCTCGCTAATGCCTGGAAACAGCTGAATGTCACATATTCTCTCATCCACCTCTCACTAGCTCTGTGAACTTGGTCAGGTAAGTTGCTTAGCTTCTCTGTGACTCAGTTTCCTAGACTGTAATATGGGGTAAAAATAGTACGCATGTCACTGGTTGTTGTGAAGGTTGTATAAGTTTAGCGCAAGACCTGCCACTTGAGAAGCATTCAACATGTATTCTTTCCAATGGATCCCAAGGAGAAATGTGTTAGTATCTCCATTTTACAGATTTGGAAAGTAGATTCATGTGGGTCAAGTTCATTTCCAAATTGGTTACATAGGTCATTTGTAAGTAATGCAAGTGGAATTCAAACCCAGGTCTACACTGACCCTAAAACTTTGGTTTGTTTGTCTATACCATTCAATCACCTGATGTAGCTGGGTGGCGAGCCAGTCCTGGTTTAGTCAGATAACTGGCCAATTCAGAAATCTATTTGATCCAGGTGGTTGTTGAACTTAGTGGCGTGATCCATTCCTGTTGGCAGGACAGCCTCTGGGCAGCACATTGTTTAGGCTCCCCGGTGGTGAAGGTTCTTCCTTCGTCGTCATGGTTTTGCTTGAGAGAGTTGTGCAGACTCTTTTCTTCTCTTGGAGGATTTATAATTCACCACATTCCCTTCCTGGCTGGCTCAGCTCAGGCTGCATCAGGTTTGATCTCTTATTCATGAAAGACAGTTTTCACAAACAAATCAAGGAGCAGAGTTTTCCATCCCAGATGCAAATGTTTGATTTACTTCCTGGGTCTGCGACAGGGGTGATGGTTTGGCTTCTCTGTATCCATATGCGTGTCCAGATGCAGAATTTGCATACTGTGTGGACATTTTACTCATCCCAATGTTTCACATTGATGCCAGTGGGTTTGCAACCTGCCAGGCTCAGCTGTGGCAACTCACATTTGTAGAGTGCTATAGACTAAATGTTTGTGTCCCTCCAAAATTCCTTTTAAAGTCTAAATATGCTAGTAGTTGGAGATGGGAGCTCTAAGGAAGTAATTAAGGTTAAAGTAGGTCATAAGGGCAGAGTCCTGACCCCTTATAAGGATTATTGTTTTTATAAGAAAAGGAAGAGAATAGACATTGCCCAAGAAATGTGTATTTCCAAGCACATGTTGACAATCCCTTATTATGTGAAGAATAGAATGGAACTGGGTTGCATTCCATGCTCTAGAACCCAGGGCTCTAGAACTCTTAACCTTTTAACTTGGGAATGAGAAAAAGGCCTCAGTAAGAGGCGTGTTTGGCAATAGCATGGCACAGAGCAGAGGTCTCTAACTGGGAACAAGGGGGCTGAACTAGCCCACAGGTGTATGCTTTGTTTGGCCTGCATATTGTTTTTAAATTTTTTGGTTGATTAAAAACAAAACAAACCCTAAACGCTGTTTGACCTTGGGTAATTTATTTCACTTCTCTGAGTCTCAATTTTCTTATGTGTTAAAATACTTGTAAGTTTGTTATGAGCGCTAAATGTGGTCACATATACAAAGCACATAGCGCAAAATGGGGCGCATCTAGGTATTTAGGAAATGGTAGCTTCTATTATGAACATAGTAAGTGCACGAATGAGTGTGAGTTTCCACCATGGAGCGGGTCAGAGCCTCTCACTTGGCTGATTTACAGTGAATCATTTTCCAAGTTGATCAGTTGAGAAGTATTGCTGATGGCTTATCCAATTCACCTCATAGTCAAGACCCAGCTCAGTATGCCCACCCACCAGCTGCCATTAAGGCTTCATGTTCTCCAAACATGAGGAGCTGCTCGTCCTTTGAGTGACAGCCCAGAAGCTGTGATAACTCACGGTGGGGAGGGTTGGCTTGCCCACCACTCACTGCCGTGGTCCATACTTGGCCTCCAAGACTTGGCTACCTTTGGATTTCAGACAGTATTTCCGAGAATGGTGGGTGGGTGCCTTGCGGCAGAAATTCTTCGAGGATGGGAAGGATGACCATAAGTGGGCCATCAGAAGGAATGGACAGCTAGCCAAAGTCCTCTCTGTGGAACTGTCACTGGCATGCACCTGTATGGCAATTACCTCTTTGATCCTTGCACGCCTGTACTCCAATGTAAGGTCCTGGAGGTTAGAATCCAACGGCTACTCATCTTTGTATGCCTACTTCTAGCACAGGACCTGGCACAGAGGTGGGCCCAGTTAAGCGTTAGTTGAATCTATGACTAATTGTTATTTTTCAATTTTTAAAATCTTTTTATGGAAAATATCAAACATATACGAATGTAGAGCTACTGTACAATGAACCTCCAAGTACTCATCACCTGGCTTCAACACTTACTAACATTTGCCACTCGGTTCAGTTATTCTCCTCAATTTTTTTTTTAAAAGATTGGCACCTGAGCTAACAACTGTTGCCAATCTTCTTCTTTTTTTCCTGCTTTTTCTCCTCAAATCCCACCAGTACATAATTGTATATTTTAGTTTATATTTAGTTGTGGGTCTTTCTAGTTGTGGCATGTGGGACGCCGCCTCAGCGTGGCCTGATGAGCAGTGCCATGTCTGTGCCCAGGATCTGAACTGGTGAAACCCTGGGCCGCCGAAGAGGAGCGTGCAAACTTAACCACTTGGCCACGGGGCCAGCCTCTCCTCAATTTTTTTTCTGGAATAGTTTAAAGCAAATAAGATTTTATAGCATTTCACCTGCAAATACCTTAGGATGCAACGGTAACAGATGAATCTTTTAAAAGCATAACTACAATATTGTTATTAAATACAAGTTTAATAATAATTTCTTATAATTGCCTAGTACTTGATTTGTATTCAAGATTGTACATTTGTCTTGAAATGTCTTATATTTTAGGATCAGGATCCAAACAATCTTTACATTTTAACTATAACAGTTGTATTTAAGAATACAACTTCGATAATTAATCTCTCCTTCTTTTTGGTCATGCCATTTAATTGTGGAAAAAAATGAATCATTTATAGAATTTCCCATATTCTGGATTTAGCTGATTGTAATCTGTGGCTGTTTAACATCTCCCTCTACTCTCTTTATTTCCTATAAACTTGTAGTTAGGGTTAGAAGCTTTATTATTTTCATATTCAATTTTTCTGGAAAAAATACCTCTTGGAAAATACTGTGTGCATCATATTGTACCACATCTGAAGGCACAGATTGCCCCACTTTTACTGGTTGAAAAATAGTGATTTTAAAATTACATAATTTCTTTTGTATTTATTAATTGTAGTTTTCTTTTATAAATCTATTTGTTGACTTCGAACTATAGTCTATTTATAAGACGTAGGCTAGATGTTTGACTTCTTTTTCTTTAATTATCAATTAGAATAATAAGTTAGTGCCCTAGCAACTAGCAAAGGCGAGACTAGTTGCGTTTTAGGTTTAATATAATTATGAACTTATGAATTTTTCTACATTTAATGTGCTTCAATCTTCTGTGGCCATTTTTTTAATGCTCAAGTTGTCCCCCCTTTGGCCAGTGGAAGACCCTTCAGATTAATTTTTGTGTCATTTTGACACCAACACTTGTTTTTGATAGCTTCCTCACTTTTAGACACAGAATGCTGCCCCAGGTTCCTCTTGCTTATTTGCCGTCTTATACCTGGAGTTAACCATTTTCCCCAAATTCCTTTTCAAAGGAAACGGTATGTAGAGACCACAGTCTGGGCCTGAGGGTGGCAATTGCTAATGGACTGGCAGTGTCTCTTGGCCTTTTTAGTGTTCAGAGCTAGGAAGTAAATAATTTTTTAGAAAGAAAAAAATAAATCCTGAATTTATACTGATATTCTTAATTTTAAAATAAAAATTATTTGTTTTTTTGCTTAATTGTTTTTTTAGGTACAAAATGACATTAACATTATATTTTTAATATATTATATTTTTGTGTGTATATGTATAATTTTAAAATAAGAATAACAAGAGTATTGTTAATGCTAAGACTACTGGAGACAGGATAAGTTCTTTTTGCTTTTAGGATATATGCCACTTGGAATGGAAAGTCAAAATATCTTGTGCCCATAAAATAATTCTCCGTGTGATTATGCCAACAACCTGACATACTGTTAGGTTTGTTTGTTTCAGTTTGCATTCTGCAGGCAATTCTCTGACACCAATTTGAGGTCTGTAATTCAATTCAGTCTGACCCTAACTACCCAGAGTTAACGTCAGATCCCGCAAATTAAAGAGTAAGCGCCCCAATACGACTGACACACTTCAGACACCAGCTTTAAGTTGGGTTCCCAGGCTACCTTCACTTCTGCCCAGCCAACTACAGTTTTGGGGTTCCCAACAACTCCCTCATGTTCAATCCTTTGCTAGACCCATTCACAGAACTCAGGAAAGTGCTTTATTTACAATTACCATTTGAATATAAGGGATACGAATAAACGGCCAGAGGAGGAGATACATAGGCTGGCAAGGTTTTGAAGGGCCCTTAGTGCAGGAGCTTCTGTCCTATGCACTCGGAATGTGCCTCCTTCCTGGTCCATTGACATGTTCATCAACCGGGAAGCTCCCTCCATCCTTGGTGTTCAGAGTTTTTATCAAGGTTTCCTTACGCAGACACGATTGATTAAATCATTGGCTATGTGATTGAATCGATCTCCAGGCCTCTTCTCCTCCCTAGAAGTCAGGCAGCTGGGATTTCCAACCCCTAACCGTGTGGTTGGTTTTTCTGGTGGGCATCCCCCATCCTGAAGCTATCTGGGGGCCCTGCCAGAAGTCATCTCATTAGCATACAATGACATACTTATCACTCAAGAAATTTCAGGGGATTTTGAAGCTCTGTATCGGGAATCAGAGATTTTTAAAAAATTTTGCCACACAGTTTATTCTCAATTTAATGCTATTTTTAAAGGTCAATGTTGCTATTATGACACTGTCTTAATATAGTTGCCAGGAATAGTGTTTTTTATGTCAAAGGTGCTCCACTGTCTATTTGTGCTTGGGTGTCTCCCAATCTCCTTGGTTTTATGCATAAAATGATGCCCATGTTCTTTGCATGTGGGTTTCATACATGTGACTCTTTTCTCCCATTTTGGTTCTTTCCAAGATTAGGACAACTCCATTTTTGCTCAGATATAAAAATATCAGTGTTGGTTCAGCTGGGTTTGATAAATGAATATTGAATCAAATCGAAAAGTTTAGGAAAACTCTGAGGATGTAAAAGTACGAGGTATTAGGAAAATACTCTAATTCTTCCATCTGTTAGTAATTTTAATATGTTGTCTCCCAGAAAGAAAAAATCACATTGCCTCTACATCTGCTATTTTGTTTCGATCAGTGATTCTCAAGGCTGTGGCATCTTTCAGTCACCTGGGGAGCTTTCCGAAAATTACCTAGGCCTGGGCAAAACATCTTCCCCCAACCTGCCTGAAGTCAAATTTAACTGATTCTAATTCAGTTGATCTGGGCTGGCCTTTGGGCACTGGTATTTTAAAAAATATGCCCAGGCTTTAGTATGAATTCATGTTTAATTTAATATTAGATGCAGATGGTTACATATAGAAATATTTATAGATAAATGTGTATATACACAGTTAGCATACCTACCTTTATTTCCTTCTGTTAGTTGAGAGGACCTAGAAGCACAATTTTCCAATAAATGCTATTCTCCAATAAAATGTACCAGTGCTCCTTGGAACAGTGGTAGATTCTAAGACTGGGGCAAAAAATACACAAGATAAGCCCAGATAAGTAGGGAAGTGCTCAAAAAAATCTCACAATGATAGGGATATGTTAAAGGCACACAGAAGTCCATTGAAAGAGCTCCTGATAGCCAAAGCTGGAACAATTTGTTACAAAATACTAAAGTACTATTATTGGAATATAACCCAAAGTATAAAATAAAGATCCACCTGTCAATACTGATATAAATAAAGAAAGAAAGAGATAAGGAGAACGGACACATTTCCCATGCAGAAGAATTCCAAGCAATTGATGTTGATACCCCCTCTTCAAGGAGGGGGAGCCTCAGACCTCGCCCTTGAAGTGTGGGCTCCATATAGTGACTTTCTTCCAAGAGGACAGTATGGAAAGGGAGATGAGAGTGACTTTACCATGGAGAAATCTGGAGAATACTACTCAGCCAGGTGATTCAAGGCTCACCTCAGTGGTGATAAAAGTCACCTTGAAAGCATGTACCCTTGAAATTATGGCACTTCGCCTGTGTGTCTTCCTCCTGTAAACCACAACCCCAGTCTAATCATGAGAAAAACATCTGAGAAATATGAATAGAGGGACATTCTATAAAATTCTTCACCAGCACTCCTCAAACCGTCAAGGTCATCTAAAACAAGATAAGTCTGAGAAACTGTCACAGCCCAGAGGAGCTTAAGAACATGGTGACTAAATGTCATGTGGTATCCCCGATGGGATGTTGGAACAGAAAAAGGACAGTAGATAAAAATCAAAGAAATCTGAATAAACGATGGGCTCTAGTCAATAAAAATGTATGAGTATTGGTTCACTGACAACGACAAATGTGCCGTATTAATGTAAGATGTTAATAATAGGGAGACCTGGATGTGTGGTATATTGGTACTGTGTACTATCTTCATAATTCTCCTGTTAATCCAAAACTATGCTAAAATAGAAAACTTATTTAAAAAAACCAAAACTACCCAGCTATTTTCTTCCCTCCTCTTCTTTGCAATGTCTCAGACTAAAGGAAAAGAAGAAAATGATCCGTTCTACCATAGTTACAATACCCATTCAGTATGCTACTCAAGTATAAATTGGATTATCTAACTATTAAAACTAAGGTGCAACTTCCTAATAGGCTTAACATTTTCAGGTGGTATTTAGATTTTAAAGGAGGCTCTTATTTACTCAAATTTCAAAATATAATACCCAGGAGATATTTCTGAGCTGAGCCTTTTTGATGTTCTGTATCTGTGACTTCCATAAGCGATCCACACAAAGAACAACACAAAAATAGGTTCCCAAACCTCCCAACAGACTTCTCAAGTCTGCAGAGACAAAGTTGAGGGCTTTTGACACGAATATTAAATAAAACTTTAAATAAAATTTCAGTAGAGATTTCCATGGTGCAATGGAAAGGTCTTGGCCACCAATATCAGATGGACCTGGGTTCTAATTATGATGTCAGCGCTTATAACTTTGTGACTTAGGCCATGCTACTTATTTTCTCTGAGTCCCCCCCTTTAATAGGGATTCCTCACTTTAAATAGGGATAATTAAAGATTTACTGTGGTGCCTATATGACATAGTACATATAAAATTCCAAGTATGGTGCGTAGCACATAGGAAATTTTTTTTCAAAGAGTTATTATTGTGTTGTTGTCATCATTATCATCATCATGATTATCATCATCATGATTATCACCGATGGCCCCTCCATTTCCAAACTGAGTAACCTGGAGCAAATTACTCAACATTCCTCAGCTTCAGTCTGCTTGCATAAAGTGGTGATATAAACCATATATTCTACATATATTGCTACAGAGATTGAATGATTGACTGTGTTTTCTCTTGTGCTGTGACACAGTTGTTTGTGTCTATCTGTCTCTATCCATCCATCCATCTACCTATCCATCCATCCATCCATCGATCTATCTGTCTTCACATCTATCTTTCTTTAACATTTAAGTGAACAGACTCTAGATCCCTCTAAACTTGGTTAACAAAACAGAGCTAGAAAATTTCCTGTACAGGAACTGGTAATTGTTTCGAACAGTGGAAAGGAAGGAGTTTTGAAAAAGCTCAAAGGCCTTCTTTGATATTCATGTGTTCCAGATAAAATTCTCAAATAATGCATATAAATGAAGGAAGCTTTCAACCTGCAATAATTAAAGAAAAAACTATTGGTTTTGAATGATATCGAAACCGTGGGTTTATTACATTTCCACTGCCTTGAATTTTAAAGTATAATATAAAGCCAAAGCCAGAGAGGCTGCCTCTACTTAGAGGTTACTCCTAATTAACAATTTTTTGAATTAAACAATTGTTGATGTTTTCTTGCTGGTGGCAATCAGGCCAGCTGAGAAATCGTTAATAATTCTGGATGCTTTGAAACCTGAAGCCAGGAATATTTCTCTTATTTTTCAACACAGCTGCCCATATTGCAACATGTTGCAAACAGTCCATCAATAAATATTCAAAATTTTATGGTCACACCATGATAAGCAACACAGCGGTTAAACATTCTTTGTTATTCTGGTCATCCCACTCCCCACTGGCACCTGCCTAAGACCACACACTGCTTCCTCCCTTAGGTGACACAGACGCCCAGTTTCCTCTCATATTCCAGCCAGTAAACAGGCAGACATAATGGTCAAATCGCCTGGTTGAGTCCGAACCCTGAGATCTTTTGGAGGAACTGGGATTCTAGTATGGAAAATGAAGGGAAAGGAAAGAACTGGAAGGGCGCCCAGGACTGAATCCTGAGCAACTCTGACCTTTGGAGTCAAGTAGAGGAAGAAGAGCAACAGATAGAGGTAAAGGCATGGTCAGGGAGATAGGACGATAACCGAATGTTCTAGAAGCCAAGAGAGCCCAGTGCTGCAAGCAGGCCTTGACAAGTGCTGTTGAAAGACTGAGTAAAATAAAGACCAAAATACAGGCACTGGGTCTGACAACATGGAGGTCATTAGTAATACTGGCAAGAGAAGTTTCCATGGAGGGAGTTGGGGAGGGGGTTAAGGTGGAGAAGCGAGTGGGAAGTGAGGACATGGGGGAAACCCATGCCTTTCTTTGTGTTTGAAAAATTTTTAAATTAAATAAGGAAGCATATCAAGTATTCACATACACACACAAACAAACACACACACTCTGCACTTCATGGAGTGGATGACGTGGGCCATGAATTCAGGTCCTTAGGATCTCAATGCTGTCCCCACCCCACCCTGCCCCGCCTTTCCATGGCTCTACCCTAAGGACCTCCTTTATAACTTTTCTTTTCAGATGCCTTAGTAATTAGATTCCTTGCTACTCTCCCTCTGGGACACCATTTTGATGTCAAAACTATCTACTCTTCTTCCCAGGAGCAACTGGCTCTCAAGACTCATTGCATGGTAGAGCAAAGTCTTCCTTTCCTTCCTTCAATGCCCTTTTACTGACCATATGGTAAGAGCAAATGACCCAAGGTCTTCCTATGGTCTACAGGTCTCTCCATGACCACCTGGCTCTTGGCCCCTCTCCAAACCTCTCTCACCACTTTCCACCTTGTCGCAGTCCTCCAGCTGTGTTGGTATCCTTGCAGATCATCAAATATATATGTATCTGCCCCAGGACCCTTGCACCTGTTCTACCCTCTGCCTTGGACACTCTCCCCAATAGTTACATGGTTTACTCTCTAACTTCATTGGGAACTCTGTCCAAATGTCACTGTCCTTAACATGCCTAGCAAAAAGATCAACTCTTCTCTCTCTACCCCTTGCTCTGAATTATTATATTTTTCATAGTACTTGTCTCTCTCTGATTATGTTGTTGATTTGGTATTTATTTATTGACTGTTTCTGAACCACTCTTCCCACACCCAAAAGTGAGCTTCATGTATTAGTCATGATAGTGAACAGATTCCTGGTACAAAGTGGGTATTCAATAAATAGTTCTTGAGTGAATAAAAGAACATGGCTGATTTTTTATAATTTTAAAAGGATTTTATATCCTTTTCTTATTTTTTAAAATTATCCCTGTTCATAAAGTAAGGAAACACAGAGTCAGTCGAGGAGTCTTAGAGTTGAAGGCTCCATGGCTTCCAGCTGTGTAACTTCCTGCAAGTTATTTAATCCTTCTGTGACTCAGTTTCCTCGTGTGCAAATGAAGATGATAATAGTAGGACCCACCTCATCCCCTTGTAATGAGGATTAAATGGGTTAATGCATATTAAGTACTTTAAAAAATGCCTGTTTATAATAAGCACCCACTAGCTGTTGGCTATTAGTACATGTATATATTTTTCATTTAAAAACATAAGTGAAAGAATACAATGTTGGTGTTCAAACTCTTTAAGCTCTGTGTCTCAGTCTTTTCAGGCTGCTATACCAAAATATCACAGACTAAGTAGCTTATAAATGACAGAAATTTATTTTTCACAGTTCTGGAGGCTGGAAGACTGAGATCAAGGCAGCAACATAGTGGCATCCTGGTGAGGGCCCTCTTCCTGGCTCAGAGATGGCCATCTCTGACCTCTCCTGGTGGAAGGAGCTAGGGACCTCTCTCTTTTTTTAATTAAACAACTAGGTTTTATTGTGCATTTGCCATTTGCCCAAACCAACCTGGGGGGTTAGATGACAGAGAACTGTGAGCCACAGCCCTGCCCTCAAGGGATTATCAAAGGAGTTGGGAGGTGTAACTGAAAACACTTGCGTTATTTGGACATAAGCTGGCCTGTTGCACTTTTTTTTTTTTAAATTGGGGTTGTATTGGCTTATAACGTGTAAATTTCATGTGTACATTATTATATTTCAGTTTCCGTATAGACTGCATCGTGTTCACCACCGGCAGTCTAACTTTTATCCGTCACCATGCGTATGTGTCCCTATATCCCTTGCACTCTCCCCCCACTCTCTTCCACTCTGGTTACCACTAATCCATTCTCCTTATCTATGTGTTTGTTTATCTTCCACATATGAGTGAAATCATATGGTATTTGTCTTTGTCTGGCTTATTTTGCTTAGCATAATACCCTCAAGGTCCATCTGTGTTGTCAAAATGGCACAATTTTGTCTTTTTTATGGCTGAGTAGTATTCCATTGTAATACCACATCTCTTTTTATCCTTTAATCCGTTAATGGGCATTTGGGTTGCTTCCATGTCTTGGCTATTGTGAATACTGCTGCACTGAACATAGGATTGCATAGATCTCTTTGTATTGTTGATTTCATGTTCTTTGGATAAATACCCAGTAGTGGGATAGCTAGATCATATGGTGTTTCTATTTTAAAATTTATGAGAAGTCTCCATGCTATTTTCCATAGTGGCTGCACCAGTTTGCGTTCCCACCAGTAGTATATGAGGGTTCCCTTTTCTCCACGTGCTCTTCAACATTTGTTATTTCTTCTCTTGTTAATTATAGACATTCTCATGGGTGTGAGGTGATATCTCATTGTAGTTTTGCTTTGCATTTTGGGTGTTGAGCGTCTTTTCATGTGCCCGTTGGCCATCTGTATGTCTTCTTTGGAAAAGTGTCTGTTCATATCCTCTTCTCGTTTTTTTGATCGGGTTGTTCACTTTTGTTGTTGAGTTGCATGAATTCTTTATATATTTTGGAAATTAACCTTTTGTTGGATATATGATTTGCAAGTATTTTCTCCCAGTTGGTGGGTTGCCTTTTCATTTTGTTGACAGCTTCCTTTTCTGTGTGGAAGCTTTTTTATCTGATGTTGTCCTATTTGTTTATTTTTTCTTTTGTTTCCCTTGCCTGGGTAGACATGGTATTCAAAAAGACTGCTGAGACCAGTGTCAAAGAGTGTGCTACCTATACTTTCTTCCAAGAGTTTTATGGTCTCAGGTCTTACATTCAAGGATTTTTGTGGGATCTCTTTTACAAGGGCACTAACCACATTTGTGAGGGCTACATCCTCTTGACCTAAGCACCTCCCAAAGGACCCACCTCCTAATACCATCACCTTGGGTGTTAGGATGACAACATATGAATTTTGGTGGGGACACAAACATTCAGACCGTAGCACCCTGGAAACTATAAAAAGCAAAGGGGTTTCAACCTCATTAGCCAAGACATGGAAGCAACCCAAATGCCCATTAATGGAATGGATTAAAGGAGTGACAAGGAATTCTAACCTCCTGTCTAGGAACTGTCTTGGGCAATTTGAAAGCTTCTCTGGCTCATTTCTCTGCAAGCTTCATGATCTCACATGACCTCTTGATTTCTTCATTTCTCGCTGCTAAGCTATACTCAAACTTAGAAAATATGCAAAATAATAGCGACGCCCTGGTTATGCAGATATGCAATTGTCTTTCATGACTATTGTTTCTCTCTCCTCTGTCTGTCTCTGGCCTCTGTCTGTCTATCTCTGTCTTTATTTCTGCCTCTGTCTTTACCTGCCTTTCTATCTTTCTTTGACTCTCTTTTTCACTGTCTCTGTTGCACACACACTAAAACAATGCACATGGTATGTCCGTTTGTCTGTGTGTGCATCTGTGTTTATGTGTGTGTCTGTGTGTGTCTCTGTATGCTTGTGTGTGTGCATGAGTGTTTTCCCAGCATGACTCTGCTGCTTCTTCTTTCATCTCATGCCAACTCTTCTCTCCCTTTATCACGAGGGGGTGGGATTCCATAAGACGCCCATTGACATAAGATACCCATCATCCTCTTGACTTGAGCCCTTTGGAGTTGGGCTAAGTAGAAGATGAGGACTCCTCTACATGGCACCTTTTCTCTAAATCAGCATTGTAAACACACTAGTGTTTATTTGGCAAAGTGTTCCATTTGGGATGATTTTTTTCTCCCCCTTGAAATCCCATTTAAAACTACTCATTTGTGGTTCAGTCTTTGTCTCTTTTTGCAACTCATCCCCACTCGAGGTCAAACACCTTTCTTCTCCGCTTTTCAATTATCTTTGGTGCTTTTATTCCCATCCACAACTTTAGTTGCTACCTAGCAATTTGAATCAGGGTATTCAGCCTCCGAGATTTGTGAGAGAATAGCACCCCTGATAATAATCATTGGTTAACAGGCCCCATCTTCTGTCTGCATTGTTTAGTGGTGGTGAGAATGAAAGAGAAACAGCAAGCCAAATCCTAGTATCTTTTTTTTGGTAATTCTCCCATTAATTTCACCGTGAGCAGAAAACCTGTGGTCTTCATTTGAAGCAAGATCATTTGACACCAGGCTTTTTATGGAATTTGTCCAGAGTCGATTGGAAGCTGATTTTCAAGACATCAGAACAATACCTAGGAGAACCTGTCATGGTGGGGTTTGTTTTTGTGGGTTAAAAAAAAATATCTCAACAACTTTTTGACCTATACAATCTGTGTTCGGAAAGTAGTTTCCACATGTGTGACATATTTAGACTGCCTTGTAAAAACACAATTTTTATTTGACAGTTTTAATATTTTGAACACTCCCTGTTGACATTTTCTATCAGATGGGTTGTTTTGTTGGCAGTGGGAGTTTGCAAACTAATGAGGAAAATAAGAGAGGAAATTAGCTTGAAGCTGCTGAGTATTTGCAACCAGAAGGTAAACGAAGGAGGTACCAATGTCTAGAAATAATTACCGTCACTGCCACAGTCCTCCATTAGCACTGGCAAGAGACCCAGGGTCTGACAGTTAAATTAAAGCTTGCAACCCCGTGAAAAATTAGCAGCAGAAAGCTTGAATTCTGGTAACATCACACTACATGCCATTTCCTGTAGATGCTGACAACTGTGCTCCATTCATAAGATTCATTGGGGAGCAAGACCGCTTAGAAGATGTAGAAAACAAATTCATCTGTGGCAGGCAGTGTTTACAAAGCAATGACCCAACCAGTTTGCCATTAAAGTAGAAGCTTGCTCAATAAAATTCTTCTATTATGATGCGGCATTGGATGATGACTGGAGTCTGGCCTTGAAATCAGAGACTTGAGTATAAAGCTTAGTGCCAGCACTTACCGGCTGTGTGTCCTTGGGATAGTGACCACCCCTTTCTGAGCCTTAGTTTCCTCACCTTCAAAATGTAGATAATAGAGCCAGCCCTGATGGCCTAGTGCTTAAAGTTTGGTGCACTCTGTTTCGGTGGCCCGGGTTCGGTTCCTGGGTGGGGAATCATACCATTCGTCTATCAGCAGCTGTGCTGTGGAAGCAACTCACATAGAAGAACTCAAAGGATTTGCAACTAGAATATACAAGTATGTCCTGGGGCTTTGGGGTGGGAGAAACACAAAAGAGGAAGATTGGCAACAGATGTTAGCTCAGGGTGAATCTTTCTCAGAAAAATATAAAATAAGTAAAATGAATTCCCACAGATTTTTAAAAAATGTAGATAATACCGTGACCTACCTAATAAGATTATTGAAGAGTAAATAAGATAATACTTATAAAGTGCACAGCATGATGCCAGGCACGTCATAAATGATGACAGTAGTCATCATTCTTGTTGTTCAACAGATGGTAGAGGAGGAGCCTAATTGCAATGGAGACATGTGGGAGATTTCTTGGAAAAGGTGGAAGCTGAGCTTCATCTTGAACCAAGAGTAAGGGTTTGTCACAAGCCTACTGGTTGGGAGACGGATGACAATGTAGGAGGAGGAGAATGCTCCAGCAAAGATCTGGAGATCGGAGAGTTTATGGCTTATTCAGGGAATGGGAGAAGGGCAGGGAGCAAGGAACGACCTTGACTTAAAACGGTCTCAGGACCACTTTCTCTGTGACTCCTCACGCACACAAAGTGGCTTTCCTGAGTAGCCAGATGACTTGCTTCTACGTAGGTTCTCTAGTCCAGGTCTGAAGCATCCAGGACACAAGAAAGATCCAAGGAAGCTCCACCATTCAGATAGCTCACCATTTCTCCCAAGACCCTCAAACACATTAACCCTCTCCCTCTCACGCTGGCCGGCACTTGTCAATCTGATGGATGAAAAATGGTGTCTTCTGGTTGACTCCTCTTTTGGGAAATAGGTACAAATGCTGCAATGCAAATATAATGCTATAATGTTTTAAGAAATTAATCTGGCAGTGCTTGTTAAAATGAGACGTGCATATCCCTTCCCCCACAAATCCAACTTTGAAGAATCTATCCTATAGAAATAAATGTGCAACAGTCGTGTGCCACATGACATTTCAGTCAATGATGGACCATACATACAACAATGGTCCCATAGGATTAGTACCATAGATCCTAGGGGTGTAGTATGCTCTGCCATCTAGGTTTGTGTGAGTACCCTCTGTGATGTTCGCACCATGACAAAACCATCTAACAATGCATTTCTCAGAATATCCCCATTGTTAAGTGATACATGACAGTAATACACAAAGATAAATGTGTTAGCATGTTTATTTCAGTGTTATTGAGATGACTAAAAAAGGCAGAAGCAGGTAAAATTTTGTCCACTGATAGAGGTGGTTGAATTAACAGAAAGGTTTGCTCATTCTATAGAATATTATCCAGCTTTTATAGGAATTAATTGCATCTCTATGTATCAACCTGAGCAAGTGTTATGCTATAATGAAAAGAGTAGGATCCAATTTTTTGAAAAAGTAGAAAATATTTTAATATGTGACTATATTATTTACAGATGGTCGTATGAACATAGAGACAAATGCAGAAATACACACACCAAACTTAGCCCTGTTTCTGTGACAGAAAGGTGACAGAGATTGAGCGAGGAGGGAGAAACTGTTGCCTTTTTCTTTGTAAATCTCTGTTTTTGACTTGTTGCCACAACCATGCATTTTGCAGCTTGAAAGGAAAATCCAATAAAGTATATAAAAAAAGGCACTTACCTGCTGAATGCGGGACACAGTAAAAGAGAAGTAGAGTCAACGTGAAGGAAAATTGTGGGAGCTGTAAGCATAAAAAAGGAGGATGACAGCAGCTTTTGCTTATTTACGTGCTGGATTGGCTTAAAGTCTGCTTGAGGGGGAATTTTTCTCCTTCTTGAACAGTGTAAAGGGGAGCTACAGAGTCAACCCACTTGTCTTAGCTTGGCCTGGAAACTTCCTTGCATGTGGGCCCTGTTCACCTGTCCAGGCTCATCTCCCAGTTGATCCTTACTAATTGGTAATATTGAGCTGCTTGTCTGGCAGCCCACGCTCTATCATGAACATGTGAGGTAGGTTTTGATAATAATTATTTGTGTGTGAATGAAGGAACTGAGGCTCAGAGAGGTGAAGTAATTTGCCGATAGTCACACAGCCTGTAAGTGCTGTAGTCAGATCTGGAACCTTCTCAATCAGGATCTAGAGCCATTGAGCTACATTGCCATGTGAGGTCCTATAGGCTGGGAAGACTTTATCCTAGGAGCAGTAGGACATTACTGAAGGGTTCTGAGCAGAGGTTGACTTACTCCTTCTGAAAAGGGCATTTGGGTAAGAGAGTTCCAAATTGCCCTAAGTAGACTTGACCAGACTACCACTGCAGTGTCTTTGAGAACTGGATGCACCCTTGACTCAATCAAAGAAGCACCCCCTGATCTCTTTCACATCTTGGATTCCACGTAACATTTCATTTGAATGAGACATTTCACTCTTTCTAGAAGAGAAAATTAGAAATCCGTTAATTGAGATGAAGGTGGGAAAACTACGGCCAAGGGGCCAAATCTGGGAAATTGCTTGTTTTGTAAATAAAGTCATATTAGAACACAGCGACGTCCATTCACTTATGTATTATCTATGGTTGTTGTTGCTGTAAACAGGCAAAGCCTAAAATGTTTATTATCTGATCCTTTCCGGAAAACCTTTGTGGAGCTCTGACCTAGATCAGGGTTGCTTAACTTTGGCACTATTGACATTTTGGGCCAAATCATTCCTTTTGTGGGGTTCGCATCTGTACATTGTAGGATGTTTAACAGCACCCCTGGCCTTTACCCGCTAGATACCAGCAGCATCCTCCCCACAGTTGTCAACCAACACCCCCAGTTGAGAACCTCTGATCCACATAATGTTCATGTTCTTTGCAGATCTGGCATTCGAGACATTAATGATTTTTTATACTCATTCTAATGAAAGTGATCAATAGATTTTGACTACGATTTTTATAGGATTTACTCCCAGTTTCGTTTGAGAATGTACTATGTATCATTGTGACATTATCTTTTTCTGGATAGATCTTTTTTGTTACTCAAACAACTCCAAATGTATCATTTCATTAATATGTTTTAAAAATGACTCCCCTCTCCTTTCTAGAGAAGCGTATGCTCATTGCAGCACATGTTTTTGGTCTGATTTAAGGTGACGGATGGCAACCCGGGGCAAGGAGGCGGCTTGGCGTTGAGGTTCCAGCTTAACCACATTCACAACGAGGTATTGATTAGAAAAGTCAATTAAGTTTCTCTGATCTTCAGCTTTCTCCTTTCTGAAATGGGGACAATAATAAAATACCTTAGTGAGTGATTGTGAGAATCGGATAAGATGATGCTATAGCAATAAGGAAAATATAAAACATTACATGGATATTATTTGTATTCGTGTCTCCAAAGTGTTCAGCGACATTGAGCGAAAACATCATCCTGGTACAAACTTGAATTTCCTGCGGAATGAGAGAGAGAGAGCTCTCTGAAGCACTAACGTTTTGAGGAAGTTTATGAACAAAAGGATTCAATTTTCTCAAGTCTCTTTTGCTGGTAAAGAAATATCGCTATGTAACTAATACGGGGGTATGGAGTAAAAGAAACTCGGGAAGATGCTACATTTTGTGACTTAGTGATTACAAACTTTGGGGAGCTGGAATATCATTGTAGGGTTAGACAAGAAAATGATGCTTGATTATAATATTTCCAGGTCTCTAGTGTCAGTACCATAATTTAAAAAAAAAATCAAGTTTGGGACTGTGATGCTTTCCATTTTCGAAATTTCTCTTGCTTTTGTGAATTCTAAGAATTCAGAGATCCTCTGTGCCTGTGCCATTATCGAACACTGAAATCACTGTCTCAAAATCTGTTCCATTGTACTAATAGCAATAGAGTTGTCTACAGTTTCGACATTTCCTTGCGGCCAAAAGATGACACAATGGTGTAATCACGGAGGCATGTAAGCTAATTATCTGTGGTTGAATTTTGATTCAGATTCAGCTTTTCTAATAAGAGATTTCACAATTCGGCTTTGTGTCACTAAGCGGGTGGAAATTTTTCTTGTATGTATGTGTGTGTGTGTGCATACATAGGAATGTGACCGAGGTGATATGTAAAAAGCTGTCGAGGGAAAATGAATGGTCTGAAGCTCTCCATTCAAATGCTGACACTATTGAAAACCTTTCTAACCAGAGTGCAGATCCTGGGCTGAAAGTCAAAAAACCTGGGTTTCATTTTGCTTCTGCCAACTACCCACTCTGTGTCCTTGGGAGAGTAACCTTTCTCTGGGCCTCGGTATTCTCATCTGTAAAATGAGCGTGTTAGATGGAACAGAGCTTCTGCCATTAAGGGTCCTGCTCCTCCTCTCCGTCTAGTCCTTCCTTCTCCTCTGACCTCCAGCCCCACTTTTAGGCCAATTCAACATATTCAACTCCAAATACCTTCTCTTTTGCCTCTCCCATCCTAATCCATCACTTCCTGCTGACTTTACTTTTAATGGCATCACCACTGTTATAGGTTAACTTTCTTTAAACATAAAATCTTGACTTTCATACTGATATAAAATAAACGTGTGTGTACTAAGTGGAAGAGTATCCCCCCAAAAATTCATGTCTACCCAGAACCTGTGAGTATGGCCTTAGTTGGGAGTGGGGTCTTTGCAGATGTAGCTGAATTAAGATGAGGTCATACTGGATTGGAGTGGGCTCTAAATCCAATGACTGGTGCCTTATAAAAAGTGGAAAGTTTGGAGGCAGACACACAAGGAGAATGCTGTCTGAAGATGGAGGCAGACAATCCTAGTGATGTGTCTGCAAACCAAGGATTGCCAGCAACCAAAAGAAGCTGGGAAAAAGCCAGGAAGGATCCTCTCCCAGAGCCTTCAGAGGGCGCACGACCCTGAGGACACCTTGATTTCAGACTTCTATCTTCTAGAACTGTGAGACAATAAATTGGTATTGTCTTAAGCCACCCAGTTTGTGGGAATTTGTTACAGCAGCCTTGGCAAACTAATACACATATGTTGTAGATTTTATTTAGCGGTAACAGTTCAAAGAAGCGTAAATTTCTAAGGAGTAGAGGGAGGTTGAAATGCATGTGCAATGGATACAAAATTGACTTTCTCATGGAGTGGAGGTGGGGTGGAGGAGCTGTCCCCTTACTGGGTGTAATTCATTTGCAAGTCTATAAACCAGAATTATTTTTATTGCTAACAGTTATCTACAACTTACAACGCTGTAAAGTAGTTCCTGTAGAATCAGAGAACCTAGAAGGTGCGCCTAGTCGTTCCTTGGCACGTGTTCCCTTCTTTGCTTCCTTGCTCACTCAGGCTTAGCAGCTCAGGGTCATCTTGGGTTTCCCTTCTCTGTAGTGCTTCTTCTTTTTTTTTTTTTTTAAAGATTTTAATTTTTTTCCTTTTTCTCCCCAAAGCCCCCTGGTACATAGTTGTATTTTCTTCGTTGTGGGTCCTTCTAGTTGTGGCATGTGGGACGCTGCCTCAGCGTGGTTTGATGAGCAGTGCCATGTCCGCGCCCAGGATTCGAACCAACGAAACACTGGGCCGCCTGCAGCGGAGCGCGCGAACTTAACCACTCCGCCACGGGGCCAGCCCTCTGTAGTGCTTCTTGAAACACTCCTCTTGCTTGTTTTCCGTCTTCTGCCTCTCACCCAGGTTAGATACCTCTTCCTGGATCATTCCTTGAGTTTCCCTGATCCCAACCTTCCTTTTGAGGCTCACCCACAACTGACCCCGGATTCCTGTCGCTTCGAGGATCATGAGAGCGGAGTGGGTTGAAAAGCATCTTCCCAAAGTTCATGTCTACCTGGAACCTCATAATGTGACCTTACTTGGAAATAAGGTCTTTAAAGATGCAATTGGCTAAGGATCTTGAGAAGAAATGGTCCTGGATTTGGGGTGGGCCTAAATCCAATGGCTTATGTCCTTATAAGGAGAGGATGCATAGAGACACACAGACAGGCAGGGGAGAAGGCCATGTGAAGACACAGGCAGAGATTGGAATGATGCTGCCACAAGCCAGGAGCCACCAGACACTAGAAGAGACAAAGAAAAACTCACCCGTAGAGACACCGGAGGGCACATGGCCCTGCCAATCCCTTGATTTTGGCTCAGGGAAGTTGATTTCTGACTCTGGCCCTCAGAACTGGGAGACAATCAATTTCCGTTGTTTTCAGCCATGAACTTTGAGCTAATTTATTACAGAAGCCCTTGGAAACTAATACGCGGGAGAGGGCAGTGGAAAATAATTCAATTCAATGTTACAAACTTTTGCTGAGGACTTACTATGTGGCTTCCAGCCTTGTGCCAGGCACTGAGGATTCGGAAACTGATGACCAGGAGCTCTGGTCACCATGGATAACACATGGTAGTGACCATACACGAGGGGCTGGTTTGCCTTTTTTTTCTTTCTTTTTTGTTGCTTCCAAATGGATCCTCCTTTGCATTCTATCATTCGGGTTTTGTCCATGTATTGGGTCCCTCTTGTAGACCACTGCAAACCCTGTCAGCCCCACCTCTTATCCCAAATGCTGCTGTGGCAACTATTTGAGAGCAGGTGTCAACAGTCTCTGACTGGCCAGCGCTTACCTCGGACCCTCAGGGCTTCTCTGACACCATGGTGGTAACTGCAGTGGCCTGCAGGAACTCACTGGCATTTAGCTGGGACCCAGGAGTGTGTGAATGTGTGTGTGTATGTGTGTGTGGGTGGGTGTGTGTGTTTAATGCCCACGGGACCATTATGAACAACGGGCTGGGCAGGTGAATGCCTCCAGACAGAGGGTTCTGGCTGCATTTCATTAGCATCTGCAAAGTGAGCACCCTCAGTAGGGGCGACCTCATAGTGCCTTTTTGCATTGCTTTCCCTTTCCCCTTATTGCTCTTCCCCGGACCCTCAGTCCAGCTCCTACAATCACTTCCCAAAGAAACAACCTGCATGCAGGCCCTTGTCACTGTTACCACTCTCAGGAGATCCAGGCCAAGATATTGTTCCACTTGCGCTGAAGGGCCTTCTATCAGATCTTCCTTCCCTACGCGACCTCAGGCTTGACTCAATGGTGCAAGTCATTCTCTTTGCCTTGGGTCTGCCATATTGGATCACTTACCTCCGGGCCAGGTCATATTTTCATTCTTCTGATCATAATGGAATAAAAATATGAAATATGAGGAGTCTCCAGCCAGTTGAAGGATTCCACCAGATGTTGATGTCACAGTTTTGAAATGCCGGTGGTTGCTCTGGAGAGCAGAATGAGGGCTTCGTTGGCTGCAGCTCACATCATTCAGGTGCCTCTAGGGGGCCTGCAGCAGGAGCCCCTGTGGAAATGGGGGGCCATTCCCATGGCTTTCTTGTTTCCTTTGGGCAGAATTTGAGAGTTCTTAGTGACTCCAATTATAGTGTTGTATTAGTTTTCTATTGTTGCTGCAATAAATTACACAAACTACTGACTCAGAACAACATAAATTTATTACCTCGTAGTTCTGGAATCAGAGGTCCTAAAATCAAAGTGTTGGCTGGGCTACATTCCTTTCGGAGGTTTTAGAGGAGGATCTGTTTCCTTGTCTTTTCCAGCATCTAGAGGCCTCCTGCGCTCCTTGGCTTGTGGTCACTTCTTCCATCTTCAAAGTACCTCACTCCAACCTCTAATTCCATCATCACATCTCTTTCTCTGACTCTGACCTCCTGCCTCCCTCTTATAAGGACCACTGTGGTTATACTGGGCTCAGCCAGATAATCTAGGATAATTTCCCCATCTCGGTGTTCTTAACTTAATCCCATTTGCAAAGTCCCTCTTGCCATGTGTTACTTCTAACATATTCACTGTTCTGGGGATTAGCACATGGGAATTTTTGGAGGGCAACATTATTCAGCCAACTGGAAGTGTTCTTTTATCTTCTTATTTGTGACATTGGTGAAAAGCTCCTATATACCTATCTATCTACCTATCTATCCATCCATCCATCCATCTATCATCTGTTTATTGTCAATCTATGACATTGGTGGAAAGCTCTTTATTTATCTATCATCTATACACTATCTACTTACTTACATACCTACCCATTTTACTCACCGTGATTCTTAAATAATGAGGGACTTTTATACCTGGCAGTATCTTTATGAAATGAGAACCACGATTATTTCCCTCCTACAAAGGCCAATTTACTAGAAGAATTATTGCAGGCACATCATCCTAGGACTTAGAGAGCAGGTGCTAAGGGTTTGTGTCTTTGTATGTACACGCCAACTAAGCATTTGAAAAAGGCAATAATTTTGGACAGAAATTTTGACCTCTTAGTAATTGCCCTTGGCAATGACAAGCTACTTCACAACCCTAGGTGGTCTTTGTGGCTAATCCTCTTCACCCTGGCTACCTACAGATAATGGCCCTCCCTCCTCCAGTCCTTCTATCTTCACTCTAGATGGATCTACTTTTTCATGTTATCGCCTGGATCAGACACATTCAATAGCTCCCCACTTCGTATGTTTCCTATTGAATAGGGCTCAGCCTTCTTCTTCAGGTCCAAGGCTACATTTCTTGTTTTACCTCCTACTTTTGCCCTGAAAGTTGCAGCTGTTGAAGACGCCTTGCCTTTTCCTGTGTCCATGACATTGGTCAACATTTATTTTAACTTAGAATTTGCTCTCCCATCTTTTGTCTGCAAATTCTCACCTGTTCTTCAATGGACAGTTCAAGTGCTTTCTGCTTCCAAAAGTGTCCCAGGATTTTCTCAACTAGATGAAGCCTTTTCCTCCTTGAAACTTTTCTTCTCAGCTATTGTTTCTGAGTATTGTTGGGCGCATCACTGACTCTGATTTGAAAAAGAAATATTGGTTCACATGTCATAATTCCCTTAAAAGATTGATGTACTATGCATAACTTCAATTTAATATTATCTAAATCGGTAATCCCCTGTCCACTTAGAGTGACTCAGTTAGCTAGAATGACATATTTTGCAAAAAAAAAAAATACTGTAGCTCTTCCTAAGCATTATTTATTTTTTAAAGAACTTATTTAAACCATGGGCTCTCATTCCCCAAAAGGTTCACGAGGCAAAATTCCAGAGTGTTTTGCAGAACATTTCAGAATGTTCTCAGACTCCTTGAAGCCCATCCCTGGACTACCACCTTCCTTTGCCCAAGATTAAGAACTTGTGCTTCACTAGGTTAATGCTCTTGCATCTTATATTAGCTGAAGCAGAAGGAACCATGTGTGGTATTGCCAATAGACTACTTCCAACGAGAGTAATATTAAACTTGATTCAATAACTGTATTTTTTATGGATCTACGGTCAGAAGGAAAAGGGACTAGAAGTGGGCCCTGAAAGCGTCAGGATATTATAACCGCTATTTTGCTTTGATGTAAGTGCAATACGCATTTTGGCTCCGTCCTGATCAGAAACGCTTAAATCTAATTCGCCCAGGGCTTGGACTACTCACTCTTTACAGCATAAAACTAACCTCCCCAGATCAGTAGTGAACCATGTAGTACATCAGACTCAATGCGCTGATAAAATAATAATGCCCTCTCGTCTCAACGGGTCTCTATCTTGTTAAACAAGACTGAAGCTATCACTACTCAATATCAAATCAACTGTTTGGGGGTTTCTTTTTGGTTGTTCTATAAAGCTGTTAAAACAGCTGTGGGCCAAGTAATTAATTAATTGACAAAATTAATCGATCTAATTTGGTTGTTATTATGCTAGAGAAAGCAGCCCATATGAAAGCAGTGGAGTTTTGGATGACAGCTGTTCTTAGAGCGTGGGTGTCAGTATGTATGAGTGGACTTGCTTTCTCTGTCTCTCTCTATCTCTCTCTGTCTGTCTCTCTCTCTCTGTTCCAAGTCTGTGGCTTCTCTCTCAGAGAGCCACTCACCCTTTTTCTGCCTCTCTGCTGTATTCTCTTGATTCATACTGTGTAATTTTCCTTGTCATTCCCATCGCAACTATCTATCTCCTCAAACCCAGACACGGCAATGCCTTCCAAAAAAGCTTCCAGCTTCTCTTCTATTCTCCTTGCAAACGTGTCTTTAAAAATTATTACTTTTTATTTACATAAATAATTTGTGAGTACATTCTTCTTATTTAAAGACACGGAGGATGTGAGTGAAATCCTTTTGACAACCTTCTTATCCCCCAAATTGTGTTTCTCTTTCCAGACTCCTCATATGCATCCATTTGGTATGTGAACTTCCAGACATCAGTCTTTGTATTTGCAAACATATGCGCCAATAGAAAATACATAGAAATATGTGTGTGTTAGTAGTATCATAATTTATTATTGTTTGGAAATATGCTTTTTTTCACTCAACAATGGGACTTGGAGATCCTTCTAAATTCTTAATATGGATTGACTTCATTCTTTTTAACTGCTGCACAGTATTCTATAGTATAACTATACTAAAGTTTATTAGGCCATTTTGCTGTTGATATTTTTACAATTAAAAGCAATGCAATTTATTTCTGCATCTTCTGAAACGCTCCTCAATGAGTGCTCCGTCATAAAACTTTCAGGTGCCTGCACCGTGAAGTCCTGACAGCATTTGGGGCGATCTCTAGCCTGGTCCTCATATTCTTTTATGTAGTTTCTTCTCTCTCTCTCCCTCCCACATGCCCACCACCAGGCTGGTGTTTCCATTCCCTGAACACTCTTGTGCTTTGGCTCATTCAACATGAGTCTCGATCTTTTCAGCATGTTCATAATCATCACCATTATCATCATCGCTATTACGACTTATCCATATATAAGACTTATTATATTCTAGTCATTTTGTAAGTGCTTTGTATCCAGTCTTTCCCACCATGCTATGATGTAGGTACCATAATTGTCCCCATTTTACAGATAAAGAAACTAAGACACAGAGAGGTTAAATAATTTGACCAAAGTCCCCTAGCTTGTAAGTGGTGTGGTCAGGATTCAAATCCAGGCAGCCGGGCTTCAGAATCTATGTTCACTCATCTGCACATTCTCTCTTTTACAAATTGTATGTCTATGTCACTGCCTCCTTTAAGCCTTCCTTGCTCATTGCTCCAGATCTCTACCTTTATTCTCCTGTTCAATAAACATCTTTGAGCCCCCTACTGTGTGCATGTTCTATGCAGTTTCCTGGGATATATTGGTGAACAAAATGGTGCAGTCTATGTCCTGAACTTGTCAGACTAATAAACACGACCTCCAGATGCATTGCTGTCCACACCACACAGAGGAAATCGATGCATGCTACTATTTATCTTCTTATGTATGTGTTTTCCATCCTATATGTTCCTTTAGGGGATCAGTTGTGTTTTTACTATGGGGAATCTCTCTTAATACTTAGCTCATTGTAATTGCTTAATTAGCATTTAATGATGCTGATGCTGTAATAGACATTGTCCCATACAGATTAAGTCTTACCTACAAAAAGTTGAGACATGGTGCCAGATAAATCATGAGACTTGCTAATAAGTCTAACTCCCGCCTCTATGTCCAGAGAACCACTTGGCATACTGCTGAAAGCCACTTGTTGAGGACTTTGATGTTCCCACTGAGGAAGTAGGACGTCAGCATCTAAAGATCATCTGAACGACCTCATCTGAAGCCCCAAATTCTTTCAAGGCAGATGAATGAATTCTGGGGGTTGAACTGATGTGGTTTCAGGAAGCTTGGGGGCTTAGAGAAGTGTGTAGGGCCAATCCTGGCTCCTGGGCCCTGAGCATCTCACACGAAGGGAGAGAAAGATGAAAAAAGTGCCTGTTTATCAGAGTGGCCCCATGTCTGTCCTCTTCGCCTTCTGTAAGACTGTTTCTGTTAAACTCATGCCTCTAGTGCCCACACTTAATATTTAATACCCTCACATGACCTGGTGGAAGTAAAAACATTTGAAAGTATCTTTAGGATGCATGGATTAAAAGAGGATTGTCCTACTTTGCAACACACCAGGTGAAAAATACCAGGTGTTGTCTTTCATTCTCTCTCTTTTGCATGATAACAGAGATTGAGACAAGGATCAGAGAGGAGCAGGTCGAAACAACAGCAACAAAAACAACCAAAGAAGTGGAAAGGATTGAGCTAGAGGTTCAGAGTTGTATGTTCCACCTCATTATGCCGGCAAAGGACAAGAAAAAAACCACTGGACTGAATTTGTTAAAATTGTGTCTTGTTTGTTTACACACCAGATAGTGTGTTTGGAGCTTTCTTCAAAGGTATTTTTTGTTCATTTTGCCTTGATTCAGTTCCAACACTGGAAATTAAACTCAGCCCATTTACTTGTTCTGAGCGTGTTTAGCAAAATACTTCCCTTTCACAGACTCGTCCTACATCCTTGCTCAGAGAAGGAGAAAGTCTTCCCTGATCCCAACATCTTGTATTCGCACAGTGTTCTGAGGGGATAAACACAGCCTTGTAAGTTTTCATTGTTTCTACTTCCTGGATGAAGGAAAGCTGATTGCTTAAGTTAGTGACTGAATATTAGATTATGGGTCTTCAATCCTTGTCCAATCACCAGTTTCCCACCACAATGCTTTCTTTCTCTGTACTGGATATATCTTTTAAGATTAATACCAACATTGGCCAGAGAGGTCTGGTTGCTATTGTGGGGGACTGGAATTGGTCACCCCAAGATATGTCTCTTTGGCAGGAGGATTATTTTGGGCTGGTTACTTTTAAAAACTGCAGACATGAGAGAAACTCTGAAAAGTAGAATTTACTTACCCTTTGTAAGAGACATCTGCATTTGTAAAGGAAATCTCCATCTCTAAAGGTGTCTCCTTCTCTATACCAGGAAGAAGGGGGGATGACCTTATCTCTAGAAACTCTTATCAATGCAGAACGCAAGGACTTAAATCTGCTTAATATCCTTACTCTTGTTTGCTGTACTTTTCTGGTAACCTCCCATAACTGACTCCTCCCACCCCCGACATCCTCCTTTGTCTTCAGCTGAGGATGGTATTTAAGGGGAGAGCTTCCACCATTTTGGTGAGTTGCTCAGTTTTCCTGAGTCTCTCCCACATATACATGTTATAAAGCTTTGATTGTCTCGTGCCAATTTAATTTGTTGTCCAGCCAGAACGACCTAGAATGGCTAGAGGAAATGTCTTCCTCCCCTACACTATTCAAAATCATATTCCACCACTTCTACCTAGGCTGAGCTTTAATAATACCAACCAGCTCTTGGTTCTCCCAAACATTCATTGGCCTTTTATGCCTCTCTGCTTTTGTACATATGGTTCTCTCTTCTCTTCCTATTAGTCACTTTTGTGTGGAGAGATCCACTTTTCCTTCCAGACTCAGTTCAAATGTCACTTCCTCTGGGAAGCTCTCCATGCTCTCATTTGTTTCCTCAGCTTTTTGAGAGGGTGCTGTCCTTTAATATTCATCTCAAAGGTAGAGCGCTCCAACCCAAGAGAAGGCAGGAAATCAGATATCTTTGTCCTGTATCTCCAGGGGTTCTTGGCAGAACCTGGAGTGGGGGGCTTACACTCTCCTGGTCATCTCTTGCTCTGAGTCTCTGACTGTTGAATTTCTCACCTCTTGCTCCTTACCTCCTGCAACTGCTCTCTTTTTATCTATTCCCCTGGTCCATACTGACACAGTCTTCAAAGGTATTCAAAGTACCACTGACACAGGCTGCCCTGTCTAGCAGATATTTATTGAATGCAAGATTTTTTGCTCATACCGGGAGATTATATCATGGAACAGAATAGACAATAACTTGAGATAAAATATTAGGTGCCACAATTCCAGAGTTCATCAAACCTTTCCTGGCACTGGGAATTTCTCACTGGCGTTGTTTTAGGTGAAGATTTTACTTTCTGCACCTTCCCTTCCCCATATTCTCTCCCCCACCTTCCTTTACCAGCCTTGAACCCCTAACATTCTTGTGACTTTCCAATGCAGAGCATTCTAGCTCTCATTCCTCTTACTCCAAACTAATCTCTGACCTACTTTACATATTCAAGAATTTCATTAAGGTGGTCCCACTGAATGAAGTGCCCTCTACTGATCTTTCCCTCAGCAACACAAAGCACATGGTTTGTGGACATTATTGTTTTTTATTAGTAGCATTTCCAATGGGTGAGAAAATAGAATTGATAAAAGAGAGGCAGTCAAAGACTCTGTTTTCTTTCTTTCCGTATTTTTTTTATGGTTTTCATTTTACTTTTACAATGAGTCTGTATTGGTTTATTGGTGTATTTGTAATAAAATTGTGAATGCAGAAAAGTTTAAAATGCACTTTGAAAAGAAATTATAGCTTTTTTTCAATGCTTTGGACAATACTCAATTCTCACACAGGAGTTTCTTTCACAGGGGCCTTGTAAACAAAAGAGGGGGAATATAAGGATTTATTCTCCTCCTGTTCAGAGCAAAGCAAGCTCTTTATTTAGGACAGTCTTCCCAGATACCACATGAGAAGTCAGAGACCATATCTTAATCATCTTTGTAGCATAGGGAAAAATTGTGCTGCAATGGAAAATTACCCATTGTCTAGAGCGTACTCTTCCAGGTTATTGAATGCTGGCCTTTCATTGTTGTCCTTCTTTGACAACTCTGTTAGCTGTGGATAACTGATAGCAATGCAAAATAATTCCTGCCTGTAGACATGCAAAAATTCTGACAGTGGAGATTCCCAACTGTGGAAGAGGCCAGTTTTGCCCCTGTTTGCAGATTCATTTCAATATTTCTGACCTATACGTGTGTCTAGTCTTTGCATTCTCCTTTGAACTGATAGTAATATACTACTAGTTCACTCATCAATGACTTAAAAAAATTCTCTAACACGTTTTCACTTTACATCTGTATGCGAGTCATAACTTTACCTTTTCTGAAAACTTGAAAATTGTCCTTTATCAATTTCTCCATTGCCTAGGTCAAGGTCTGATGCATGGTAGCCCACAATAAATGTTTGTTGAATGAATAAATAAGTGAAAAACAGGAATGTTTATCCTCATTGCTATTAATACAACATTCATTCAAGTGTGTGTGTTATTAGCAAGAACTGACTCACTGCTTCCTAGCTAATGTCAATGTTGGTGATAACTTGGGTTTTACCCAAGCCTTTATTCATTCCACTTTTTCCTAATCATAAAAATATTTTTATAGCAATTTGCATCTTAATTCTCCAGGTATTCTGGAGGTCAGCATTTGATAATTTTTAAAATTATTTTATTGAGGTCATATTGGTTTATCACATTGTGTAATTTCAGGTGTACATTATTATATTTTAGTTTATTTATAGACTGCATCACTTTCACCACCAATAGTCTAGTTTTTATCTGGCACCATACACATGTGCCTCTTTACCCCTTTTGCCCTCCCCCACCACCCCATTCCCCTCTAGTAGCCACTAATCTGTTATCCTTATCTATGTGTTGGTTTGTTTGTTTTTTTATCTTCTACCACATATGAGTAAAACCATATTGTATTTGTCTTTTTCTGTCTGGCTTATTTCGCTTAGCATAGTACCCTCAACGTCCATCCATGTTGTTGCAAATGGCATGATTTCGTCTCTTTTATGGATGAGTAGCATTCCGCTGTACATTCTTACCACATCTTCTTTATCCATTCATCTGTTGATGAACACTTAGGTTGCTTCCATGTCTTGGAGATTGTGAATAACGCTGCAATGAACATAGGGGTGCATATATCTTTTTGAATTAGTGTTTTCGTGTTCTT
>NC_060273.1:11124431-11148445 GCF_021613505.1 Equus quagga | reverse complement strand
AACATAGGGGTGCATATATCTTTTTGAATTAGTGTTTTCGTGTTCTTTGGATATATACCCAGAAGTGGAATAGCTGGATCATATGGTATTTCTATTTTTAATTTTTTGAGGAATCTCCATACTCTTTTCCATAATGGCTACACCAGTTTGCATTCCCGCCAGCAGTGTATGAGGATTCTCTTTTTTCAACATCCTCTCCAACATTTGTTATTTCTTGTCTTTTTAATAATAGCCATTCTGATGGGTGTGAGGTGATATCTCATTGTAGTTTTGATTTGCATTTCCCTAATAATTAGTGACTTTGAACATTTTTTCATGTGCCCATTAGCTGTCTGTATATCTTCTTTGGAAAAATATCTGTTCATATCCTCTGCTCATTTTTTGATTGGGTCATTCTTTTTTCTGTTGTTGAATTGTATAAAGTCTTTATATATTGTGGAAATTAACATCTTGTCAGATAAATGATTTGCAAATATTTTCCCCCAGTTGATGGGTTATCTTTTCGTTTTGTTGATGGTTTCTTTTCCCATGAGGAAGCTTTTTAATCTGAGATAATCCCATTTATTTATTTAGAAAAATATTATTTTTTAGAAAATTGGAAAAGATAGAATGTATAAAGAATAATAGTAACCACCCCATAATCTCTCTTCCCAGAGTAATCACTATTATTTCTTGGTTTATTTCCTTCTAGTCTTTTCTCTGCATCTATTCATTCAGCAAGAACTTACTAAGTACTTACTACATGCCAGGCACTGTGGCTGTACCAGCGAAGAAAATAGACGAGGCCTTCTCTCTTAGAGATGACATTTTAAGTGGGTGGAAGGGGAGAAAAATATAAACAAATAAATGAATAAGAAAATCCCAGTCAATAAAGAACACATGCATGCTTCTCAATGCATATCAATTTGTGTGAGTTGCAAAATTAAAGTCATGTACCCTTTATTGACAGTCCACACTCACACGCATCACTATGGAATTTGGCGTTTGAATTGCCTTCCAACTCTCTGCTCTGTGCAGCCTCTCTCTTCCACTCCCAGAACATGCTACAACCATGTGTATGAAACTGAAGGTGGTCATCCCTCCAAGGACAATGGCTCTGCTGCTCCTCAATGCCTCTGAGACTCAAGTCCGGCTTTCAGCTTAACCATCCTCCCCAGGTGGGAGCTGTGGGGGGACATGGGAACAGAGTAATTTTTGTCGTAGAGTTGCAAACAAGGAAGACACTCCTAAAGTGCTGGGAACTTGAACTTCCCTTTGATGTGTCCTTGGAGGAGGGGAGGGGCTGCCATGTGGAGACAGAGAAGCAATAGTGGCAGAGAAGAAGGTCAGGAGATGAGGCAGGTAAGTTTGAAATTTTCCTCTCGGAAAGGAGATGCTCCGGTGGGCACACGTATTTGGTGAGAAATCACAGTTTACTGGCATCCAGACTTTGTAGTTTTCTTTTCTTGTCAGGATGTTTCATTTAAAATTAAAGATTCCTCAAATTTGAAACCTCTTATTAAAGTTGAGAACCTTGTCTGAAAAGACGTATCTTGGAGATGAAAGAATGTGTATATAAATTTCAGGCTGGCTCCCACACAGGAACTTTGCTCTAAGGTTGGGAAGACAGGGAGACTGTCTGAAGAGCTTACATTTAATTGATTCCAAGTCATAGTTTAATATCGATTTATAATAAATTTCCTGTGAGGCAGATTCATGAGTTTCTTCTTTCTGTGATCTGGGAGATGAGGTCCCTGGTATTATACTCTATTATAATGCCTTTTCATATGGTTAGAAACAAGAGTAGCGTCATCTGTTAACCTCTCTCTCTCTCTCTGGTTCTCATGTCGCAGAATTTTTGGCCCCAGTTAGTAGCAAATAGAACAATGTCTCATTTCAGCCATCCGAAAAAGATGCAAAAGGGCTTCCCAATCATAGGCGTTTGAGAGATTTCTCTGTTCGTTTTAGAGCGTGTCTTTCTCTTTCTCCATGTATATATTTTAATATTCCTTCTGTGATACTTCGAGGCATGAGCCTCGGTTCCCCTCATCCAAATGTTGATTCTGATCTTTAATATGTTTTAGACTCTTGACTCAACATGTTAGATTATTGGGTTAAGATTGCCAAGACCCCTGCCCACTCCCATCCCACTCACTTGCTGTGGCCACAGGGCCCTGGAGTAACACGAGTTACAAAAGAGACCAATTGCCTGGCAAAATTTTAGCAGGTATTATTGGACCAGGCATGATTGTGAGTGGCTTCCACAAATCCTCTCCTGCTCTTGATTCTCTTCCCAAGACATCTTCTTAACTGCCCAAGTGAACATCATCAGGAGACCTGGGTAAATTTATTTTCAGCCTTCCCTCCATGACCCAAGAGGTTCTTGCCCATCGTCACATGGGGCAGGAGGCGAGGTTTCTAATTCAGACTTGTTTGGTGGCTGGATTCATTCAAATAAACTCTCACCTTGGCATCCCTATTCCAAACCTCTTGGGTTTTATACACCTGAAAGGAGAAACACCTGTCTTTCATCTTTCCCACCTTGTTCTTTGAAGCCTACGACAGTATTCAAGATCTGCAGGTAGGCTATTAAACAGGTGATTAACATGGTGGTCCAGGGATGGAAGAAAATGAAGAGGAGGCGTAGACCACTTCTTCCAATGGGAATGGTGGGAGGTTTGAACTTTCTTGTCCAAATTAGCTGACCATTTTATTTGATGGCTAAGCCTGGTGCAGGATTAATGTCCCTCTTCGGTGGGTTTCAAAGTTTACCCTAACCAACTGCAAAGCCCTTGTGGATAGGGATTGTCTGTGACGTCTTTGCCCAAGCCACTGATACTTCTCATTCAAGTTATTGCAACAGCCTCCTGAATGGTCTCTCTACATCAACACCGGCCACTAAAACGTGTTCTTCACACAGCAGCCAGGGTGATTTTTTTAAAAAAACATAAATCACATCATATTACTCCCCTTGCTTAAAACCATCCAGTGGCTTCTCATGTCACTTAGAATAAAATGGAGACTCTTTACCGTGGCTTATGTGGCTGATCTCTACACCCCTGACTGTTTCTACTTCCTCTTCCAGTCACTTACTAAGTTTCCAAAATCTAAAGTTCCCACCCCAGGGCCTCTGTATTACCCATTCTTTCTTCCTAGCATGGCTTCTTTTTTTTTCTTTTTTCTTTTTTTTTTTTTAAAGATTTTATTTTTTCCTTTTTCTCCCCAAAGCCCCCCGGTACATAGTTGTGTATTCTTCACTGTGGGTTCTTCTAGTTGTGGCATGTGGGACGCTGCCTCAGCGTGGTCTGATGAGCAGTGCCATGTCCGCGCCCAGGATTCGAACTGACGAAACACTGGGCCGCCTGCAGCAGAGCGCGCGAACTTAACCACTCGGCCACGGGGCCAGCCCCTAGAATGCCTTCTTTAAGACTTTTGTGTAGCTGGCGACAAACAGAGATGGCAAGCAATAGGATATATTGGAGTATATGAGGAAGCCATTTGGTATAAACCTAATTTGGCCTGACTTTGTTTTTCCAGAAGGGCCTGACATGGCCATTGAGCATGCATTGTGTATCTGCTTTAAACATTTCCTATGGCAAGAACAAAGGCCCTTAAGATAAAGGTGCAGCTTTTCCCCACATTGGCATTTCCTTAAGGATAAGCATCTTTCCTCAGGCTAGGAACTGATTGCTGCACTCACCTATGACCACCCAGCTTGAGACAATAGACCTGCTACCCTGCTGTGTCCACCAAGACAGCAGACCCACCTTCTGTGTGCATCAGTTGCTGTGCCGACAACAGTCTTGTAAAAGGGACATTTCAATCATATGTGAAACATCCTCTTTGGGGGTATATAACCACTCTGTACACCCCACTTCTTCAGTGCCCTTCCTTCCTTTGAGAAGAAAGGCCTCGGGCCATGGTCTTCACATTTTAGCTCAGAATAAACTCACCCCAATTTTCATTTATAGGTTGGTTATGGATTATTTTCGTTGACACTGGTTTCTTCTTGTCGTTCAGATCTCAGATTAAATTTGTTTTTCTCATCCAGTATCAAATAGCCACTCTCTCATTCTCTATTACTTTGCTCTATTTTAACTTGTCTGAAAAAACACTCATCTCTGTGTGGTCTTTTTCTTCATTTTCTTCCTTTTTTGTTTGTTTGTCTTCTGTCTCCTCCCAGGAAGATGTAAGCTCCTTGAGAGCAGGAATCTTGTCTTGTTTACTCTTATCTCCTTACTTAGCACCTAATACATAGCTTGGCATGTAGTAGATGGTCAATAAATGTTTGTGGAATGAAAGGATGCATTGTATCCCATCGCCTCCCCTCTAGATTAGAAGCCAGATTTTCTTTGGAAAACGAAGGGTGTTTTTGCATTGGCTATTGCTTGTATAAAATATTGCAAATGGGATGGGGGGGGCCCACTGACTTACAGAGACATTGGTTCCTGGGGTTACTAGCATTCAGCCCATCATGCCTGACTGACGTGTATTTCCTCCCAGTCTCATCAAAGCTATTGATCTCTGAGTGTGGCTCAGGTTCCACCGCCCCGGAGGCAGCTATAATTCACTGCCAGAGCCTTGAAAAGGTTTTCTGAGCTAAACCAGAGCAATCAAGGTTTATAAACAGTAGTTAGCTAGAAGAACAGATAAAATTGCGTGTGTCATCCTGTTTTCTATCATATGCATTTTGAGGTTCAAAGGGATTATATTAAAATGAATATCCCAGTGTTCTCATTTGTACCTGCCTTCAAAAGAGCAAAGAAAAAGCTTTTCAGTAAAGTAGGGCGGTGGGTACCTCTCTTTATAGACTAAAGCCAGAGATGTTTGAGGAGCAAAACAACCATGCCAGTGGGAACCATTTCTCACCTGTCAACAACACCCAGTGAGATTTCTACACAAGCGAGTGCATTTAGTCTCCTATTTTGTAGAGGAGGGGAAACTGGAGCCCAGAGGTAAGTAACACACTTAAGTGGTTCATTTTTCCATTCATTCATTCATTCATTTATTCAAAAAGACTTACTAGGCATTTACATGCATCCGGGTCTGTGCCAGATGCTGTATACTCAACAATGAGCAAAACAGATGCAGTCCCACCCTGTTCTCATGGAACTCAGAGTCCTCAGTAAGGACGTTTATTCGACAAAGAAACAACGCGCAGATAAATATTTAATTATTGCAGTAGAGCGAAGGCCGTGAAGGGAACGATCAGGGTTCTAGGAGAGGCGATAAGAAGAGATCTTCTCCAAATCTGGGAATCAAGAAAGCCTTTCAGAGGAAGTGACATTCAGCTTAGACCCAAAGAATGAGGATCAGCTGAGGACGAATACGCCAGGCGTGGGGGGTGGTCTGCGTGGTGAACCTGGGCCCGGAAGGAGCTTGCTGTGAGACAGAGTTGGACAAGATCACGTGACCTGATGGCAGTGAGCTGAGGAGAACAGGAGCAGTGGCTGGCGGGAGGCTAGACCATGAGGGCTATATGGAAATTTGGATTTTATTCCACAGATAGCTGGGAGCCAAGAGAGGTGATGTCTGAGACTGTGCTTCCCTACAAAGCTAAAAAAGGGGAGGTCCCCAAACCTCCCAGAATGTTCCCTAACACATTGTCTTGCAAAAATGAGTTTACACTGGGGCTACCTTGGAAGAATATAATTAATCCCCCTATTTGCAGAGGGCAGTCACTTCCAACTCCTGGAGTCCCCCCAGAGTAATTCTGGCAAGGCTGCCATCAAACCGTCCTCAACAGCCAAGGATGTTGACTCTTGTAAAGCTCAGAGGGGAGTCACTCATATGATGGAATAGTATGTAGCCACTAAAATAAGGAAGAAAGGAATTTAAAGGACGAGCAAAGATGTGGCAATCATATCTGGCTACAAAATGGTGTGTATTGCATGATCCTATTTTTAAAAATGCCATTTAAAGCTCCATGTTTTTTGGGGGCCAGCCCAGTGGCATAGGGGTTAAGTTTGTGTGCTCTGCTTTGGTGGCCTGGAGTTGGCGGGTTCAGATCCCAGATGCTGACCTACACCCCACTTATCAAGCCATGCTGAGGCAGCATCCCACACACACAATAGAGGAAGACTGGCACAGATGTTAGTTCAGTGACAATCTTCCTCAAGCAGAAAGAGGAAAGTTGGCAACAGATGTTAGTTCAGGGCCGATCTTCCTCACCAAGAGAAAAAAAATCCATGTTTTAGAAAAACAAAAATCCTGGACAGTATTTTTCAAAATGGTTCTGAGTGGTGGGATCCCAGGTACATTTAACTTCCATCATAATTTTGAGAGTAGACATTGCCAACCCTAATTTCTAGATGAGGGGAAACTAAAGATCAGAGGCAATAGACAGTTACTCACTCATTCATTCATTCATCCATTCATTTGTTCATTCCAGAAATATCTATTAAGTATTTATTATGTGGCAGAGGCTATGTTAGGCACTGAATTTTCAATGATGAACCTAACAGGTGACTTTAAAAAATTTATTCTGGGGGGATGCTCCCGTGGCCTAGTGGTTAAGTTTGGCATGTTCTGCCGTGGTGGCATGGGTTTGGTTCCTGGGTGAGGACCTATACCTCTCATCAGTGGCCATGCTGTGGCAGCAACCCACATGCAAAATAGAGGAGACTGGCACAGATGTTAGCTCAGGGAGAATCCTCCTTAGCAAAAAACAAAATAAAACAAAACAGGAGCTGGCCCTGTGGCTGAGTGGTTAAGTTCGTGTGCTCTGCTTCAGCGGCCCGGGGTTTTGCCGGTTCATATCCTGGGCATGGACATGGCACTCCTCATCAGACCATGCTGAGGCGGTGACCCACATGCCACAACTAGAAGGACCCAGAACTAAAAATATACAACTGTGCACCAGGAGGCTTTGGGGAGAAAAAGGAAAAATAAAATCTTAAAAACAAAACAAAACAAAAAACAAAACAAAATTTATTCTGAATTATTTCAGATATACTAAAAAAGTGTCAAAGAAAAAGTATAACTAATATCCAAGTATCCGACACTTAGCCAAAGAAATAAAATGTTATGAGTATAATTGACGGTTTCCATGTGCTATTCCTTTCCCATTACACTCCACCCCTTTCCCTTAGGCATAAACACTACTGTAACTTGGCTGTTTATCATTCTCAGGTATTTCATGGGTTACAGTGAACTTTTATCTCCTTTTTGCATACTCACATCTTTGAAATTTCCTGCAGTGAATTTGTATCCTTTCAAGAAAAAAAAAGTAGGAGTTATTATTTTTTAAAAATCCAATGGAGATGATGGAAATCAGGCCTGAAAAACACAGTCCCTTCAGGAAACTGCAGTCAATGGCCTTCCTTCCTCCTGGTGGGTCCTTTGACCCCTTTTGTCCTTGCTCTCCCTCCTGGCCCCTCTCCTGAGGTCTAGATAACCATTAGCCAGAAAGGACTCCTTCCCAGGTCCTCCTGCCTCCTAAAAGTATTTAAAGGACAGTGTTTGTTGATGCCCGGAGCTGAGATTCTCAGGCTCCTGATGGGAATGCATCCCTGATCTCTTGCTCTTCCATGGACTCCCAGGTCCTTCTGGACAACACTGACCAAGGGCAAAGAAGATCAAATGTTCAACCTCAGCAGCAGGGAAGAAAGACATTCAGATGCATTTCCAATACGAAAGCTGAAATTAAAGTGAAACTTTACCTTGCATTTTTTATGATGTGTGTCTTAGTCAACTTCTGTATTTGCAAAGACAAAATGAATTAATATTTAATACAGGTACAGTGGAAGGAGCGGGGGAAGAATCCATTCTCTGCTGTGTTTTTGAATCTTCAATGTCCTTAAAATATCAGCCTTTAATCTCTTGATTCTGAGATAGACATCGCCCCTTTCTGTTTCTCATTGAGGTTGGGTAAGAACTCCTTTCTCTTTGGACTCAGACAGACCTGAGCGTTGGCTCCAGTTTTGTCATATATGTACAATGTGACCCTGGGCTTCAGTTTCCTCTTTTGAAAAGTGGGATAATACCTACCTCACAGGGGTGCAGTGAAGACGCACTGAGACAAGTAGGTGTACCAGATGAAAAAAATATTAGGAGCCCTATGGACCCAAATGGACTGTTGCCAATTTGCCTCCAGGGCGATGAGGACGAGGTGGCTATATATGTCACAGGAAGGGTAAGAGAAGTCTCTTTCATTTAGATAGACTGGTGTAAAAGAGGAAAGGGGGAGTCTGAAATTTTAAAGCTTCTACCCAATCTTTTGTGCTGTTTAAAGGCCAAGTCTCAAAATATTTGACACGATTTTGACAGATGTATGTTTTGTCTTTGTGAATACGAAGAGAGGTTCAAGGCTAAATTGCTCTGCACAGTATGGATGGTGAAAGGACCTGAGAAAGCAGAGAATGGAGGGGATCGCCTTGAGGAGGATAGAGAGCTGATCAATAAGGCAATATGAAACCCAGCCGATAAGAGGAGAGCTGAGCTGGCATCTTAACCCCAGTCCATCAGACCCCAGGCCATCTGTTTTTTCCACTACGGCCTTATTTATTCCTTATACACACACACAAACACACCCTGCCTTGCATCCTTTGTCCCACTGCTTGCAGTTCTCTTGAACACAGTTTGAATTTTGTGTGCTTTATCCTTCCTGATCCCTCTGTCTGGGAGGGCTCATCTCTCCCGCTCCTGTCTCCCTCTGTCAAAATTTCAATCATCCTCAAGCCCAACTCAAAAGCCAGCTGCCCTCTGAAGCTTTCCCTGGCTCCTGGGCTGAGTCGGCTGCTCTTTCCTTGGGTGCCTCTGCACATGTGTCCCTTGCACACACCTTGCACCCACCTCGACTATGTCGACCTCTCACTTCCCAGCTTCACATATTTGTGCCTTGGTCCTTTTCTTACAGTGGACTGTGGGCTTCCTGAGGGCCAGAGATGGGTCTCATTCATTCAACCACCATTTATTGGGCATCTACTCTGCCAGGCATTGGGCTTGGTGTTGCAGATAATGTGGTGAGCAGAGACAAGAATCCTTGTCCTCATAGAGCTTACATTTGTAGGGGAGGAAGAAATTTTCCTCTACTCTCTAGGTTCTTCTGGCTGGTCTAAGTATTAAATTGACATGAGACAGATTAAGAGGAGAAAATAAAATTTAATCAATTCCGTATGTACAGGAACCTCACATACATGAGAGGTTCAGAGACAGAAAAGTAAAGTGAGGTACTTATGCCATCTTGAGCTAAGGATTGGGATAGGAGCCTGAGGCTTCGGAGGAGAGGAGGGTGATTCATGGGGTGAGAAGAAGAGCAGATGTTCAGTAATTAGAGCTTTGCCATGCCATACAGATAGGTAATAAAAAGTTATTTCTGGTAATAACTCTTATTGTGGGCAAGGCCCCCAGTTTAAATTCTTTAAGGGAGAGGTAAAAGTTTCTCAAGCCAGCAGAGTTTTGATTGCCTTTAGCTCGAAATAGTCCACAGGCCAAAGTGGCCCATCCTGGGGAGGCCTGTTCTGAGAACTTCCACATTCTAGTGGCCAGGAGATGGACAAACAGAATAAATGGGTTAAATTACTTGGTATGTTAGAAGATGGTGATTTGGGAAAATGCATTGTTGTGGGTAAGGGAGATTGGGAGAGCTGGGAGTAGGGGCTGCAATTTACAATAGGGTGGTCGGGGAAGGCCTCACTAAAAAGATGTCATTTTGAATCAAAACTTGAAGGAAGCGAGCGAGGGAGCCATGTGGATATGTGGGGAACAGCATTCCAGTCAGAGGGGACAGCCAGTGCAAAAGCCCTGAGGCAGGCCTAGTATGTCTGAGAAACAACCAGGGGGCTGCTGTGGCTGGAGCAGAGTGAACAAGGCAAAACTAGCAGAGGTCTGAGGGGTCATGGGGGTGGGGACAAGAGAAGGGCGGAGGTCATGTGAGACCTTATTGGCTATTGTGTGGGACCAGGCTTTTATCTTGAGTGAAATGGGAAGGCCATGAGGAATTTTGAGGAGAGGCATTGCCTGGTGTGACATATTTTCCCAGGATCATGCTGGCTCCTGCGTGGAGAACTGACTGTCTGTGAAAGCAAAGAAAGGACAAGGGACCAAAGGAACAACTAAATAAATGAATACCTTAAGGGGGTGGGGGGTGGGGCCAGATTATTTTTCTTTCCCTTTGACATGAAAAAGCAAGATTTAAAAAAATAGTCGTGGGGGTGGCCCAGTGGTGCAGTGGTTAAGTTCGCACGTTCTGCTTCGGCGGCCAGGGGTTGGTGGGTTCGGATCCCGGGTGAGGACATGGCACTGCTTGGCAAACCATGCTGTGGAAGGCGTCCCACATATAAAGTAGACGAAGATGGGCACAGATGTTAGCTCAGGGCCAGTCTTCCTCAGCAGAAAAGAGGAGTGGCAGCAGATGTTAGGTCAGGGCTAATCTTCCTCAAAAAAAAAAAAAAGTCTTGACTAGAGACCACCAAGGAAGGCTTTCTTAAGGTTATGCTGGCTTCTGAAAGATGTTGGTACTTCTCTTGGCTTAAAGGAAAAAGCTGTTTCCCACCATACAATTTTATGTTCAAATCTAGATGAGATGTGGAAATTTTACTCCCTTTGGTATTCTCATTCTCCCTTCCTCTCTCTCTCTCTCACACACACACACACACACACCATGGTGTAATGGAACTATAACAGAGTTTTCTCTTTGAAGACTAGGTTTTAATTCCAGCTTTTGTCCTTACCAGCTTTGATCAAAACTCTCTGGATCTCAGTTTCCTCATTCACAAAATGCAGCTAAAGATGCCTACCTCACCTCATGGGTCTGTATGAGAATCAAATAGTTTACTAAAAGTCTTCCAGAATTTTCTTGACCGTGAAGACTTGTTTTCAAAAAGCTCATTAAAAATGCAGATTCCTGGCTCTCCTCCCAAGACTGCTCGTTTGACATCTTCAGGAGAGGAGCCCAGGAATATGGATTTTTTTTCTTTTTGAGGAAGATTAGCCCTGAGCTAACTGCTGCCACTCCTCCTCTTTCTTTTTTTTTTTTGCTGAGGAAGACTGGCCCTGAGCTAACATCCATGCCCATCTTCCTCTACTTTATATGTGATGCCTGCCACAGCATGGCTCGACAAGCGGTACCATGTCCACACCCGGGATCCGAACCAGCGAACCCCGGGCCGCCGAAGCAGAACGGCAAACTTAACCGCTGCGCCACTGGGCAGTCCTGAGGACTATGAATGTTTAACAAGCTCCCCAGGTGATTCTGATAACCAAGCCAGTTTGAGACACATGGAGCCATTGACTATGGAAGAGCTTTGGAAACTATGAAGCGCTTCTCAAATGCTCAGTTCCTCTTACTGATGTCGTTTTCCCTTCCTGTCTTTAACCTCACGTACTTGGCAAGGTTGATTTCTAGACTCTGATAGAAGCAGGGCCAGCCTCATGAGTATGTGACCTGTACAAAAGGCCCCAACCTCAGAAGGGTGCCAAGCTTGGTTTAATGCTCTGCTGTCCCCATCTTTCATTCTTAATAAATTTTTCATACGGAGCCCCCCATTTCCATTCAACACTGGACCTTGCAAATTATTTAATTTTTCCTAGATATAAAGAGACATTACTGTGAAGCCAGTTGAAAACTGGAATTCCTTATCCCTGTGTATAGCACTTGATAGAATGAACAGCTATGTCCCCATAAATTAACTCACCAGTCTTTTACCTCAACCTCGTGAAATAGATGTTTGTATACTCAGTGTCCAGATGAAGAAGTTAAGCCTCAGAGTACTTCAGTGACAAACTCAAGGAGCACAAAACCAGCTGGTGGTGAAGCTCAGAGCCTTTTCTGCTGCAGGAAGTAACAGTTGGTTCAGCGGTTTACAGATTCTTGGGGCCCCTGAATTAGACTCTAGGAGAGGAGTCTGGGAATTGGTGTTTTAAAATAATATTCCATGTGATTAAAAACATCAATTAAGTTTAGAAATTTCTGTTTTACAGTAATTAGAAAGTTTATTGGTTCCCAACCTGACTGTGGAACTTGTTTAAAAATTCGGATTCTGGGGCCGGCCCGGTGACGCAGTGGTTAAGTTCACATGTTCCGCTTCTGCGGCCAGGGTTCGCCGGTTTGGATCCCGGGCGCGGACATGGCACCGCTTGGCAAGCCATGCTGTGGTAGGTGTCCCACGTATAAAGTAGAGGAAGATGGGCACGGATGTTAGCTCAGGGCCAGTCTTCTTCAGCAAAAAGAGGGAGACTGGCAGCAGATGTTAGCTCAGGGCTAATTGTCCTCAAAAAAAAAAAAAAAAAAAATTCGGATTCCTAGGCTCTGCTCCAGGATGCTAAATAGCCTCCCTTTGGTAGGGGAACTTTTAAATCCCCAGTACAGGCTATTTAGATCCTCTACCTGAGTTTGGAAGTACTGACATTGATGATTGATTTAGATGACATTTCCTTCAGTCACTCAACAGCCATCCATTCTTTTCTTTCCGATCATAGAGACTTACAATCTACCCCTGGCCAACTGGCTTCTGGAGGGCCTCTAGGTCACCTGAAAAAGATGAAAACAGAATCAGTCCACGTGCTCATGGAGAATTTTCTCTGAAGCTCAAGACAAGAGAGCAGGGGGAGGTGATGACGTCTGTTGGTGCTCATCCTTCCAGAACGAGATATTCTTTATGCTATCCCGTTCTGAAAATCTGGGTCTGAGATGAGTGTCTCACTTTAAAGATCCCCAGCTTTGTTTTTTTTTACTTTTATAGCCCAGAGGAGGATCTAGGCCCCTATTATGGTCTTCCTTGACTCAGGGGAAGAGGAATCTAGGGAATTAACAGGGATGTTCTCAAATAATTAGCTTCACCCAAGGAGGGTCAGTGGGAAAGCTGGAGGCAGTTGTCTTAAGGCAATGCTACTCTAATTTTGCTCTGCATGCAAATCACCTGGGGACCTGGTTACAATGCAGATTCTGATTCAGGCGGTCTAGGGTGGGGCTTGGGATTCTGCATTCTAACAAGCTCCAGGTTTTGCGGATGCTGCGCGTGCACAAGTCACTCTTAGAGGAGTGGGGTCTTAGAGCATTCCGCCTTAACATATCCGACATGCCCCCAGCAATGAATGGGGATGAAGCATTCCCAAATATTCCTGCTGGCCAGGTAATTCATTCCATTTAGTTTTAAATATTAAAGCACTATATGACTTTAATGCACGCTAACTCATACTGCTGGCATCTACACAGACAGCCCTCATCACCTGTACTAATGACAACTGGTGTTTACTTTGAGAATATTCTTAACATGCATGGAAACAAAGTGAGGCATCAAGAAAAACAGTTCAGGGATTGTATGCTGATTCTTTATGGTTATTTGATCTCAGGGTCTGGGGTTTGGGGAATAAATACTTTGAAACACAAAGGAAAGCCTGTAGGTACATATGGAGGGAGGTAGCAGAGAATAAGGAGAAAGGCTGACAGTAAAGGCTAGAGTGAAGTTTGCCCTTGTGATTTATTTCTCCCCAGACCATCTGGGTAATTGGCTCCCAGATGGACAATCTTGGTTCTGAGCCTGGAAAGAACTCAGACTGGACAGTCTTATCTCCCAGAGAGACTAAGGATTAGCTTGGTAGAGTAAGTGAAGCATCTTAACTTTTTAATTCATTCTTTGAACATTCAACTGATATTTACTGAGTGCTTATTACGCCTTAAGTGGTGACACTCAGTGAATAACGCAGATGACATCCTTGCCCTTGTGGAGCTTAAAGTCTAGCAGGGTAGACAGACAGGAATGAATTAAAATAATAAATGAGCAGATGTTGCCGATGCTGTTGGTGTGCTGCTCAGAGCCTCTTGCTTGGTGCCTCCGTCGCCCCAGCTGTTGCCGGCCTAGCTCATACCTACAACCTTGTGCAAAGGCTTGCCACTGGGCAATTGGGGTGGCCTCAAAGTTTACGTCCCCCACTCTAGGACAGTCTTCAGTCACTGACTGGCTGACGTGGGGACGCAAAAGACCAGCTCCCTTGCCTCAGGGCAGGACAAACTCAGTGGTGTGGTTCATGCTCCAGAGCACCTGGAGGGCTGAGGCTGTGTCACCTGAACATCTTTGCTCAGCTTTTTTCGTGTCCTACCCTACTTCTTGCACTCCCTTACAAGTTGCTCCCAAGAGCATTCTCTTAGTGAGCCAGTCAATTGCACAAAAATCCCCAGGCTCTGCTTTGAGAGAAGCCGACATGAAACACAAGGTGAGTCTAGGGAGCAATTAGGACTATGAAGAAATAGAACAGGAGAGTGTGACAGAGGGTGACCAGGGAAGGTCTTACTTTAGATCAGATATCAAGGAAGGCCTTTTCGAGGAGGGGACATTTGAACTGAGACCTTAATGATAAAGGAGAGCCGTCTCTGTACTAATCTGGGGGAGAAGCATTTCAGTGAGTAGCTAGTATAGAGACATCAGGAGCAAATGAACTGCACAGGGTTGAAAGGCTGGAAGACAGCCAGAGGGTGGAGTGTAAAAGATGATGGAGAGCGGAAGGACATGTGGTCAGAGAAGCAGCCAGGGGCCCCCTCTTGGTAAGCTAGAGAAAGGATGTGGATTCTATTCCAGATGTGACAGGAAGCCATTGGAGGGGGTGAGACCTGATTCAGGGTTCAAAAACATCACTCCAGATGCTGTCTGGGAAACAGGTTATAACTCAGAGACTGGAAATAGTTGCCAAATAAATAGTAGCTCACTCAGCAGTTCAAAGGCCATACTTAGGAGGTGTCTTAGAAAACGTTCCTGCACGACGAGGGAAATTGACATGACCACCCTCCAAGGGCTATTTGAAATAAATTACAATTCAGCGACCTCTTATGCTAGTACACCTGGGGACGCGTGACTCACCTGCTAAGACTTTTTGTATTATTGTTTCATTTATTGAAAAAACTGAAAAGACCGAGTTTCAAGCACATAGTTACCAGATTCTTTTATGGGCAGATTCTTTTATTGACTTTTTTTAAAAATTGACTTTTTTTAAAAATTGACTTTTAAATGTAGAAAGATGAAACATAGTCTTTCAGAAATTGGGAAGTACACGTCTTCTTAGAATGAGAGGTGGGGAACCCCCCCAGCAGAGAGTATCTTTGGAAATAAGAATGCCTTGGTGGTGAGGTGTCATAGAAAGAGCCCTGGCATATGGGGACCAGAGGCTTGAATTCTATCTTCACTCTTGACCTGGGGAAAATAACTTGTCTTCTCTGGGCTTTAATGGAAATTTTGTAATGCTCATTTCTCTCCTGGACACCTTGTGACTACGCTGTTTGCAGAAATGGGCTTTTTACTTTATTTGGTCTATCTCACTTCCCATCCTTGGTAACAGGCTCTTTCTGTGATTCAGCTTCAGAAGTAAAATTTGCAAAGTGCCAGTATCTGAGAGAGTCAGACTGTGACCTGTATGATCTTCCCTTTCTCCTCTTCAAGCATTTAATCTCCAGGCAGCTGGCCTTCACTGTTCTCCACTAAGAATTGTTATTTTTTATTTCATTTTATTTTTTTGGTGAGGAAGATTTGCCCTGAGCTAACATCTGTGCCAATCTTCCTCCATTTTGCATGTAGGATGCCTCCACAGTATGACTGATGAGTGGGGTAGTTCTGTGCCTGGGATCCGAACCCATGAACCTGGGCTGCCGAAGTGGAGTGCGCACAACTTTAACCACTCGACCATGGAGCCGGCCCCTAAGAATTATTATTTTAAACAATTTTTGTTATGTTTTCTAATTACAAAAGAAATGTACCCATATTACAGAAAAAATTATAAAATCTGAGTAAGCTAAACAATTACTAAAAATAATGGCTGAGTTAGGCATATACTTGGATTATATCATTTTATTCTCACTACAACACTACAAGGTAGGGACTAGTATTATCTCTGTTTTCAAGAAGAGAAAACATGTTGAGTGGGGTCAAGTAGCTTGTTCAGCTAGGCAGCTAGTAGGTAGCAAAAATAAGTCGAACTTGGTTTACCTGACCCCAAAACTTGGGCTGTTAAGAATTCAGATACTGTCTCACCACTTGGGTGGGTCATCGTTAATATCGTCTACCATATTTTGTCATATAAGCAATATATATATGCATAAATATGATTTTGTCCAATTTATCCATCCATCACATATATCTCGTTTCTACCAAAGGTCCAGATATGTATGTGTGTATGTGTTTATGTATGTGTGTGTATATATACACACAATCTCACATAAACACATGCACAGTAGGATATAAGCACCCTGAGATGCCTGTCTGATTCACACCCATATCTCCAGCATTTTGAAGAGTGCTTAGCATGTAGCAGGCACTCGGTGAATATTTGTTGAATGGATGAGCTGGTAAAAGAATGCTAGCTCGATCAGCAGCTTTTCTCTATAAACATATAAACGTTTTATAATCTGATTCTTTCCTTGAAGCAATATATCACAAACATCTATGACATCTACTATTTCAGCAACACCTCATTTTTAATGGCTGCACATAGTTATAAATGGACATTTTCAGTCATTGTTTTTCATTACCTCTTGGAGCATCTTGAAATCTTCTCTTTCCTTGGCTTCAAGAATTCTACCCTTTCCTGGTTCGCCTGTGATCTCTCTGGCTATTCCAGGAGCCTCTGCCTTCTCATCTCGCACCTTCCTCTCTAAGGAATGCTGATGCTTCTCCAGTTCTTGACCTTGAGTCCTTGTCCCGTCTCTCTCTTTACACTCTCCGAGCAAGCCCATCGTCATCCTCATCTTCAGTCAGGACCCTGCTGTCTTCTAGGTGCTTGCTGGGTGCTCTACCTCCATTACCTTCTCTAGAGTACTCTTCACAATGGTGCTTTGAGGTAGGCGCCATTGAACTTGCAAGCACAGCGAGGCTGCGTGACTTCACCAGTGTCACAGAGCTGGAAAACAGAAGGGCTAGGATTTTAAGTCAGACCTGTCTGATCAAAACACAGGAGCTCTCTCCTCTGTATTCTCTACAGCACTTAACACAGAGCATCTTTTGCTCTTTAATAACTGCCTGTTGAAGCAGTCAATCCCATTTTTAAATCCCTGAGAACTACTTTTGTGAGCCATTTCTTCTGACTAAATGGATTCTGTCTTGTATTCTCCATTTCTCTCCCTCTTCTATTCCTCTTTCCTCCAAGTCTTCCTCTTTCTTTAGTTTTGGCTTTTGAATTCTCTAGCCTGGTAATTGGAGATTTCTACCCAAATGGAATTTGAGTTTTGGTGGAATTTCAGAATCTATCTTGTAACTGAGGAGCAGTTAATACCCCCTAACTGAGTTTTGGCTGCCCAGAAAGATCCTGAACTTTAGCCAGTCAAATCACCGCACTCTGCTGGATCAAATAATTAAAATGGGGGTTGCTGGCTTCAAAGAGGCCGTTTCTGTTCATTCAGTGCCTGCTATGGAGAATCAGGAGGGACATTAAGAGGCTTCACGGCAACAGCACCATCATACGGCCTCCTTTCCCACCCCTGGCCCCCCTAGTCCCACGTGGATGCAACATCCACCCAAGGAGAGGATCCATGGAGAGGAGGATGACTGTGGAGGCAGAGGCTGGGCTGTGGGGATTCCAGGAACCACATAAAGGTTACACTGCGTGACCAACCAAAACCACCCAAAGCAACATGTGTAGAGAAATGAGACTTGGTGGTCCTTGTGGGATTCCACCAATGCCTTCCTTTGGCTCACATGGATCTTGCTGGGTGATTCTGAACATTGGGAGAGGTGACACATCCAAGTACATCCTGGGATCAGTATCAGCAATGTCTCAGATGAGGACTCAAATCTCAGAAAACCTACCATGTCCTGAAATGGTCCATTCCAGCTGTCCAGTAGAATTTTCTGTGATGATGGAAATGTTATATGTGGTATATGTCCAATTCAGTTGCCGCTAGCCACATGTGGCTATTGAGCCCTTGAAATGTGAATAGTGTAAACAAAGAACTGAATTTGAAATTTTATTTAATTTTAATTAGTTTAAATAGCCGTACGTGCAGTTATTTCAAGGAAATGAAAGGTACGAAGAAGAAGACTTGGAGAGTGAGCAGAAGATAAAAAAAAAAAAAGAATAGTGTAAGATGAAGGGCATATAACAAGGAGCAAGACATGCAGGTCCCTGTCCTCATGAAGCTCACGCTGTGAGGGAAGGGGCCATCACAATAGGTGTAGGGACCACAGGAGTGGGATCTTGCAGTGGGGAGAGAGATTGGACTCAGCACTGAATACCGATGGGCAAGTGGGAATTTGTAACCAAAGAGTATGGTAGAGGTCAATGGATGGAAAATTACCAAGAGGAAACATCAAGGGGACAGGGATTCTGGCTAAACCAATGTAACAGGATTCTTGCTGAAGACAGGCCAGGTGATTAGACATCACCTGGGTGATGGTGGAGGATGAGGAGCCCAGTGAGATATTGAGGGTGATCAGATATGGATGATGGGAGAGTCTAGCTAAACCACCTTAGCAGGATTCTTGCTAAAACTGAACAACACAGAGACAAACATGGGAGTCCAAAAGTCAGGCCTTGCTGGAAAAGAGTTCAAGTGAGTCTGAGCAGTTTGGTCAATGGGGGAATCTTTGTCACTACTACATCGGCCTCTTTTGCATCCATTTCTATTATTTCTGCTACATATACTACTACTATTTCTCCTACTTCTCCTACTTTCACTTCTACTATTTCTTCTACTTCTACTTCTATTTATTTCTCCATTTACCACCATCATCACTTTTTCCCCAGTGCTTCCAGGAGTTGAAATTTTAGTCACTGAGCATGGATATAAACCTGACTTGTGCACAAAAGATCTAGATGAGGCATGAATTGTTCTCAAATTGATATGCATTAGAATCAGTGTAAGAAAGCTAATAAAAGGCATTATCTTAACATGTAATATTGGATTTTCAATACTCTTGTCCTTATTCTAAATACATTCTAAAAACAGTATGGAGGTTCTTTGAAACATTAAAAAAGAACTACCATATGATCCAGCAATTTCACTTCTGGGTATTTATCCAAAGGAAACAAAGTCGCTGTCTTGAAAAGATACCTATATCCCCCATGTTCATTACAGCATTATTCACAATAGCCAAGACATGGAAACAACCTAAGTGTCCATCGACAGATGAATAGAGAAAGAGTATGTGGCATATATATATATATACAATGGAGTATTATTCAGCCATAAAAAAGAAGGAAATCCCACCATTTGCAGCAACCTTGGATGGACCAAGAGAGCATTATGCTAAACAAAATAAACCAGAGAAAGACAAATACTGTATGGTCTCACTTATATGCGAAATCCAAAAACAAAACCCCAAACTCATAGATACTGAGAACAGATTGGTGGTTGACAGAGGTGGGGGTGGGGAGTGAGTGAAATGGGTGAAGCTGGTCAAAAGGCACAAAAAAACGACATCCTAATTAGAAGCTGTTATTGTACAAAGCATTATCCTCAAGTCTAAAGAGCAAGTTGTTTCTGGACCTGAACTTTTCTGCCTATCTTACTCTTCATTTTCCAGGTAGTTACAAGACTTTTACCAGCATTTTAAAGTCGATGATAAAAGCTCTCCATGATTTTTATTTCTCCAAAAGCCAGCGCTGAGCACAGAGCCTGGGGAGAGTGAAATGCCATCATAATGCAATTGTCTTTGTGGTCAGCATGTTGGGTGGTGCCATTGCCTGGACTGAAAGCTGTAAGAGGAGGGCTCTTATTGTCATTCATACGTGCAGTTAAGATAGAAGCAGTGAAAGTTCCCATTTGGGGTGGAGGAGTGGGGAACCTGTGATCTAACAGGCAATTTCCTACTGGTCCTAGGATGTATAACTTTAATACTCAATGCATATTTTGGGGGAAATGATAGTTTTTTAAAAGCATAATTTTTATTAAAAAATAAATATGGAAAACATTTAAATATTTTGAAAACATATAAGTGAAATAAATTAAAGTCTCTCTTCCACCTCAGATCTCCTATTACCCTTCCCAGGGGGAACCAATGTTAGTGGTTTCTTGTGTATTTTTCATAAATTTTCTATGCATGTATATGTAAGCATATCATTTTTTTAACACAAAAAACATAAAACTAAGCACACTGTTCTGCATCATGCACTTTTCACTATTTCCGTATAAATAATTCAGATCTACCTTAATATTTTTGTTTTTCCAAATAGGTGTGTACTATCATCTATAAAATGGGACAGTCTTGACCTACTCAAAAATTTAACACCACTCATTGATGAATATTTAGGTTGTTTCCAGTCTTTCTGTTTCATGAACAATGTTGCTATAAACTTCCTTGTGCATTGTCTTAATGCATTTCTGCAAGGAGAAGTGCAGGATAAATTCCTGGTAGATCATAGGATATGTGTCTTTCAGTTTGTGTAGTAGTCACTAAATAGCCTTCTTAGAGGCTGCCCTATTTTGCACGCTCACCATTTGTGCAAGCTCTCACTAACATTATGTATTATAAATATCTTTATAGTTTCCAGCCTGTTGGGGGAAAATTAGTGCCTCATTGTTCCTTTAATTTGCATTTCTTTAATTATGAGAAAGTTTAGGCATCTTTTCATATGTTAATGAGCCAGTTGATTTTTTTTTTTTTTCTTTTCCCCTCCTGTGAACTACTTGTTTGTGTCCTTTGTTGATTTTTCTGCTGGGATATTAGCCATTTTTAATTTTTTTGAAAGAGCACATTAAATGAAAGAAATTGATCATTTCTCTGTCATTGGTGTTGCAAAAATATTTTTCCCTCAGCTTATTATTTTTCTTTTGACTTTATTTTGTCTGGACAGAAATGTATTTATTTTGACTTACTCAAATTCCATAATAATTCCTAAAGGACAGCCAATCATTTGGTTCTTTCACCTAATATCCTCTTAGTTATTTGATTCATTCATTCAATATGTACTTATTGAGCACTTACTCTGTGTCAGGCATTGTTTTAGGTTCCAGAAATAGAGAAGAGAAAAAATAATCACAAATCTTTGTCTTCTAGGAGCTAGTGAGAAATGTCAGATCGCCAAAAATCAAGAAAAGTAAAACATAGTGAATGTTAGGTGATGATAAATGCTAAGGAGAAGATAAAACAGGTAAAAGGAATAGGGTGTTATGGGGTCGGGTGGGGTGGGCTGGTGTAGGGGGGATGGTGGTGGGTAGGGTGGTAATTGCAAATTTTGAATTTTCAAAGTCTTATCTTATTGTGAGGGTGACATTTAAGTAAAGATCTGAAGGGGGCAAGGGAATGAGCCACACTGAATGCCTGGAAGAAAAGCATTTTGGCTGGGAAAACAGCAAGTGCAAAGGGACCATGATAAGAACAGGGGGCGGCCAGTAGGAATTGAGGTCAGAGATGTAATGGGGAAGAGGGCAGATCGTTGGCCATTGTAGGGGATAGAAGCCAGGAGATGAGTGTGGAGCCTATAGTTCTGATCCAAGTGATAAATGATGCTTGCTCGGACCCAAGTGGTAGCTGGTGATGGTTGAGAAGAGGCTGGACTCTGTACATATCGTGAAGGAGGAGCTGAGGGGAATCTAATGAAAGATTGATGAAGAATCTGATCGAAAGAGAGGAGCCAAGGGTGGCACCAATTTTGGTCTGAGAAATAGAAGAATGGTGTTGGCATTTCCTGAGATTAGTAAGAGACAGGTTTGGAGGCACATGAGCAAAAGTCCAGGTTTGGACATGTTAAGTTTTAAATGCCTATTAGACATCAAGAAGAGACATCGAGTGTGCAGTTGAATATATGGGTCTGAAGTTCAGAGGAAAGTTCTAGGCTTGTAATAAAATTTGGGAGTCGTTAGCTTAGAGATGATGTTTAAAGACATGAGGATGAATGAACAAGGAAATGAAGATGGATAGAAAACAGACATCCAAGGACAGAGCCTTGGGACTCTTCAAAAGGTGGCAAGAAAACCAAGGGTGTGGTGTCATTGATCCTTGCTGTCTGAAGAGTAAGGAAATCGTGTAGCAGGTGGAGGGCCCAGCATGTGCAAAGGCCTGGAAAAGCATGGTCTAGGTCAGGATTGTAAATTGCAAGCTGGCAGACCTCATCTGCCCCCCTAATGTATTTTGTTTGGCTCAAACAGGTTTTTGGTTTGTTTTAGTGGAATTAGTTGCCAACATTGAAAATGAGGAGATTTCACATTTAAAAAAATTTGGATATCTGCCATCTCTTGAATAATCAGTATATTTGGCAACATTGGGCACACATTCCCACAATTGCTAAATAACAGCTGCCCGCTTAGAAAGCACTGTGTGGTTTGCTGCAGGAGCACCCCCATCCCCTCCTTCATTTGTAGCACCCATTGCAAAAAGCTGTGCCCCAAAGCTTATAAATCGGAACTTCTTTCAGCACCGGTTCCTCTTCCCCCCACCTCAGGACAAGGTGTTGGTGAGTGACTCCTGTTGAGGGCACCCTCCAACTGGATGTCAGGAGGCCTGCGGTTATGTCCTGGTTCTATGACTCACTGTGCGACCTGAGTCAGTCATATAATTAAGGTGACCAACTGTCCTGGTTGGTTGGCCAAGCAGGTTGGCCCAGAATTGTGGAGTTTCTCAGGATATGGGACTTTCTGTGCTAAAACCAGGAAAGACTCAGGCAAACCAAGATGAGCTGGTCACCCATCTCTTCACCTTAAACCACCTGGTCCTCAAAGTTGAATGGCAGGTGTCAAAACTTCTTGTGTTTTACTCTAAGATACTGACACCCTCTTCAAAACTGGTTGAAGATGAAATGTGCAATAGAAAAAAAGACTGGAATTTGAAATCAAAATTTTATAATAGTGAGAAATTACAGACAGGGCTTGATGATCATCATCATCATTATTATTCCTATTGTTATAATAATAAGAGATAACACTTACTCCATGCCGGGCCCTGGACTAAGCATTTTACCTGCATTAACTCACTTCATGCTAGGAGTAGCCCCATGACATAAGGACTGTTATTATCCCCCACTACAGATGAAGAAGCTGAGTCTACTTGTGTTAAGTGTAACTGAGCCCTAGGGGACTGGTGACTCCCAAGTGGGTTCTTTTGCCGAGAGCCGCCTCTCAGGCCAATAGAAAGAGAGTGGGTTCAGCATGGCAGAGCAGAAACTTTATTCATTGATCAGTGAATGGAGGAGGCAGAGCTCCTGCGCTAAAACACCTTCTCCCCTAAGGGAAAATGAGCAAGGTTCTTATGGGGTGTGAAGGGGTGGGGGTCTCCCTGTCATCACTTTGGGGAGTGCCTTTGGGGCATGCGCAGATCTTCCCTTCTTGCAAAGGGCTGCTTTTTAACACGTTTCCTTTTGCATGTGGCACCCTATTGCCATCCTGGACCTTTCTCATTTGGACTGGTTCTGCCATTTGACCACCTGGCAGTGTTCTGCCTTGGTTCCTATAAGCAAGCACAGCTTAAAAAACAAAGCATTAGACATGGAAACTGTTTTAGGGACTTCTCCGGGTGACATACGCTCACAGAGGTAGTAAGTGACAGAGCCAGGATACTAACCCAGGTCTGTATGTCTCTGAAGTGCACACTATTCTGATCAGTGTCATAAATCCAGAGACTTCTTTGTGTGGCCGGCATTGCCTGGATGGTTGCATGCTGAATAAAGCACTTCATCCTAGAATCCTGCAGATCAGACCTTCCTGTGCCTGAGAAGTCAGCTTCCAGCAAGCCTGGATGAAAAGTCACCTCCTTCTACTGCATTAGTTATCTTGTTATCTTGTTTTATGAGGAGTGGCTGAATATCCTGGCAACACACGCCACCCCATCTCCACTCCCCGAGTTCTGAAATTTGCAGCCAAATGAGAAGCATGGGGGAGCTGCCTTTTCTGTTGGGCTCATGGGATGGGCTCCCGACTCCCCTCCTGGGTTCCATAACTGGTGGGGAGAAGGAAACTTTGTCCTGCTTTCTGAAGCTGAGCTGTGAATCCCAGGGATGAGCCAAAGCCATGTCAAGCCTGATCACAGATGCAGGACCAGGAGCTCCCCTTCCATTCTCATTTTGGGGATTCTGACATGCTTGGGAGGCCGGGAACTCTGGATCAGATCCCTCTAGTGAAAAGTATGCCCTTTATGGCTTCCACTCATTGATTCTGATGCGGGGTCGGTGAGCCGAGGAGT